>NW_021700178.1:198963-332650 GCF_005190385.1 Monodon monoceros
TAAAAACATAGGTTGCTGCTTTGGCACTTCTGAAATGTTAAAAAAAACAAGTCTTAAAGTGTAAACCTAGATAATGCTTTAATAAAAGCTACCACAACAGGACAGACGGCGCTGTTTTGCCTGAGCGAGCGGCAGCCCTCTACTGCTGTGCTTCGGCACAATTCATCTCGTGTGATGAGCTTACTTTCGGCCCTGTCCTAAGATAAACTACAACACTCCTCAAAGGCAGGAATGTCTGCTCAACCATAAAGATCAATTTTTTCCTTCTCGATGCCAGCAATGTAACTCCTTAGACGATAACATTCTTAATTCTTTCCTAATTTTGTAAGGGGTCATGGTGACCTGGTGCTGCTTCCTATGTGCAGATCTGGACTATGTATCTTTGGTGAATTTTATGTAAGATGTCAGTGTGTCATTTTGATGTACGACCCTTTGTCTCAAAAATGTATATAACTTATAACAGGCGGAATAGTCCTCAGAGTTTTCTGAACAACTTCTGTGGTTCTAATCCTCAGGTTGGCTCGAATAAAATTCTCTATTTCTCCTTTAGATTGACTGTTGATTAATTTTTCATCAACATAGGTCTTATTCTGTTCAGTACCTCTAGTTGAAGTGGGTATTGTTGAATATTAGGCAGAGGCTTGGAGTTGTCAACAGTCATTTAAATAGGAGTGGCTGACACAGAGGTATATAGTGACAGGGAAACATTTTATAGGCTATACATGTTATCAATCATATTGACTTGTTGCACAAACACTGTATGTGTACTTTTAGCAGTAGAATTTAAGCAAGCAGTGATACACGCCATGCGTAGCTTGATAGCTAGGAAAAGGATAATAATACATACAGTGAAAATAATAATCATCTCTAAAACAGAGCAAAAAAAATTACCTAATCCTGAGGAGAGCCAACTAAACAGATCGTTAAAAGGGTCTTTTTTTTTCTTTTAATGTCATAACCATTTTGCCTCTTAAAAATTTTATCTAGGAGCATCTCTACTTCTGCACAGGTATTGATATAAGTGCAACAAGTAGTGTGAGCAATAGCACAACTCCTTGTTTAGCTAGTAGAAAATCAAAGGTAGGGAATTCCCTGGCGGTCCAGTAGTCAGGACTTCATGCTTCCACTGCAGGGGACACGGGTTTGATCCCCAGTCAGGGAACTAAGATCCTGCAAGTGGTGAGGCCAAACAAACAAAAAAAAAGATTAGAAAAAAGAAAAGAATATCGAAGGTAACTATTATCCAATACTACTTAGGTTAAGGAATTGAGGGATGTCTCTTGTGCTGCAATGCTTTTTGTAGTCTCTTCGGCTATTTGACCAACGGGTGGCTGATAGATTTCTGACCATATCTCTCTTTACATATACTCCTTCACTAGGAATCAAGATTCTCAAAAGACTTTGCTACCAGGTATCTTAATAACATTGATCTCTTCTGTAATGGAGAGAGAAAGGAGTTTTATCTGTCTCTTTTATATAGACAATGGGATAACATAACATCCCAATGAGCATAAACCTTCTGCCTGTCAGCTCTTAAGATATTTATGTGCCCAGTTTTGGGAAGGTGGGTCAATTCCAATGCCGTATATGAAGACAAAACCTGAGGATGCAAGTGATCCCAAAGTTGCAAGTCCAACAATCGGTTAAATGGCCCCCAGTAGCTATACTCTGTGACAATTTTACTAAAGAATTTCCTTTCCATCCTAAACACTGGGTCAAAAGTATAGCCAGAAGAGAAACAATAACTCTCAATGTTGACAGAGAGACAGACAGTAGGTAAACAGTACAACTGAACCAGTAGGATGGGTCTTAAAGAGCTGGTCTGGACTCTTGGGTTAGCTGTCTGCTACTGTTGTCGATTTCTTCTCATCCCAGCTTGGTGAAGCTTGTCTTAGTTGAAGTCAGGTGTCAGAAACAGGGGTCATGGTCCATTTAGGAGCAGAAGCCTTTTTAAAAAATGAGAGATAGGAACCTAGGAGTTTACTCCTTTGAGCTTTGCAGCACAGGGGTTAGTACTAATACCTGATATGGCCCTTTTCAACGCAGCTGCAAAGCATCTTGTATTTATGCCTTTTCCAATGGACAAAATCTCCAGGTTGCAGTCCATGATCCATAAGGTCTTCATCTCCTGGGAGCTCGCGGTGAAAGGAATGTTGCCAGCTTTTCATTTTCTTTAAGTGCCTTAACGAGTCCCTGACGATAATGCAACATATCACACCCTTATGCAATGTTGGTTCATACATGCCTTCATCTGGGCACATAGGTCATCCAGCGGTTATTTCAAAAGGACACAGTTGCTGCTTACCAAAAGGAGTGGACCTAAGGTTGAGAAGCACCAATGGGAGAGCTTCTGGCCATGAAAGATGAAAAGCCCCTGAGAGTTTTGTCAGTTAGGTTTTGATAGTGTTGTTAGTTCTTTCTAACAGTCCTGAAGATTGGAGGGGGGTGATAAGTGCATTAAAGATGCTGCATTATTGGCTAAATGTCATAAATAGATTTAATTATTTGTCTGGCAAAGTGAGTCCCTGGTCACTATGTAACTCAGAAGGAATTCCCCAAACAGGAATTATTATTTCCAATAGTGATTTACCTACTGTTATACCCCTTGCTCTCCTGCAGGGAAAAGCTTCAACCCAGTGTGAAAACATACAGATCATCACCAAGATTATTTATATCCTCGAGGTGGCGGCATTTGGACAAAGTCCAATTGCCATACCTCAAAGTGTCCCTTAGGAAGAAGAACGTGGCCTTGTGCCCCATGAAGTGGTTTTCTGGGATTATATTTAAGACACAGAGTACAGCGAGTACATACTTTATGAGCCACCATGGGAGAATGTTTCCAAAACTATAGTTTCCCCCGTAAAACCATGTTTCAGGTGCCTCATGAGTTAAAGAATATACGTGCTGGAGTAACAGCCATTGTGCTCTAAGAGACACTATAGGTTTTTAAAATCAGGTCCAAAGCATATTTGTGTGATGGGTTCAAAAATTCCCCCTTTTTGTAGCCACATCTGTTTATCTTCTTTAGTGGCGATTTCTTGAGCCTGTGGAAGGAAATCTTTTATTGGGTTAGCAGGGTTCACAGAGAGCAGTGGAAGTTCTCAAAGCTGAACAGGATGAATTTTTAAAGTTGTCTGTTTTTCTGCAGCATCAGCAAGCTGATTTCCTTTAGCTTCCTTAATGTCAGATTTGGGATGCCCCAGTGTTTTAATACCTGCCAACTGTTTTGGTAGTGGTATAGAACTACAACCTGCAGTTAAGAACTCTGCAACCTGTTTCCATTTTTCATAGGCTGCCTGAGTTAAGACGGATTTTAAGGTGTTTATGGCCTCTTTTCCTTTTGGCATCCACTCAACCAGATCAAGCTGGTCAGACTTAAGTAATGCATTTAAAGGTTGAGAAATAAGTGGAAAATTAGGTACCCAATTGCTACAATATTCAGTCAGACCCAGAAATCCCCTCAATTGTTTCTTTTTTTGGAGAAGTGAGAAAGCTAAAATCTCTTTAATTTTTTTAGAGTTGATTAATAGTCCTTCCTTAGATATAAAGGGGCCCAAATGTTTTACAACAGGTCAGCAAATTGGAGTTTATCTTTAGGAAACTTGTGTCCCTTAGAAGCTAGTTGTTGTAACAGATGGATGGTGTCTTTTTGAGAATCCAATTCATTTCTAGAACATAAAAGCAGGGGCTTCCCGGGTGGCACAGTGGTTAAGAATCCACCTGCCAATGCAGGGGACACCGGTTCAAGCCCTGGTCCGGGAAGATTCCCACATGCCGCGGAGCAACTAAGCCCGTGTGCCACAACTACTGAAGCACACGCACCTAGAGCCCGTGCTCTGCCACAAGAGAAGCCACCGCAATGAGAAGCCTGTGCACCACAAAGAAGAGCAGCCCCCGCTCGCCGCAACTAGAGAAAGCCCGCGCTTAGCAACGAAGACCCAACGCAGCCAAAAATAAATAAATAAAATGAATAAATTTATTTTTAAAAAAAGAACATGAAAGCAAATCATCTACACATTGAATTACAGTGGAGCCACCAGGAAAGTTTACATCAGCTAAATCAGCTTTAAGCACTTGAGAAAAGTAAGTGGGGTTCTCACTATAGCCCTGTGGCATGGCAGCCCAGGTATATTGATGATTTTCCCATGTGAAGGCAAAAACGTACTGACTGTCCTTCTTTACTAGGATACTAAGGAAGGCATAAATCAATTACTGAAAAATAGCAGCTATCGGCTGGAATGACTGAGAGCAGAGTGTGTGGATTTGGGACCACAGGACAACAGGAATCACAATGTTATTTATAGTTTTCAGATCTTGAACAAATCTCCAACCTTTCCCATTTGCCTTTCTCACTGGTAAGATATGTGTGTGTGACAAGGACTGGTACAAGGAATTATAAGTCCCTTCTTAAGAAAGTCCTGAATAACAGGGTTTATTCCATTTAATGTCTCTGGTTTAAGTGATATTGTCAAATATTAGGTAGAGGCTTGGAGTTGTCAACAGTCCCCTTAACAGGAGTAGCCAATTTAATTTTTTCAATATCTGAAGAAGATGACCATAATTCTTTAGGCACTGGCAATAACAGGTCATTCACTTCTTCTTGGTCTGTTTGAACCACTGATTTTTATAACCATCTATTTTTCAGTAACTAGATTTTGCTCAGCATTAAAATTTCTAAACCTAGAAGCATTTCACCTTTTTGTGAAAAGGCAATATGAGCATTGCTGGCTTTTGAAAGGTCTCTTCCTATCAGATGAATTGGGGCACATTTTACTAGGAGAAACACAAGTTTCCCTGTGATAGTTCCTAACTGAAAGGTTAGCGACTCTGATTTTAAAATTTGCAAAGGTAAATTAGAAACCCCTACTATTTGAATTGACCTTATACTCCAAGAGAGAGGGCAATGAATAAGGGTAGGGTAAAGACCAGAGATTGTAGCCCCAGTATCTGCAATGGCCTTTGAAGTTTCCCCTCTGATTGTTGTCTCAATTTCCCCTAAGGTATTGGAGAAGAGCCGGGGGAAATACCTTCTCATAATTGTCAAGCACTCCTATTTCTTTTTGTTTTGCCATGTTCCAAACTCCATTTAAATGTATGGCACTCTCATTTGAAGAGACCATGGCTTTTGCACTAAAAACAAGTGCGGGCATTTCGTTTTGGGCCAGGGTTAGAAGAAAAGTGTTTTAATAAGGCCTCTAAGTTGCTGTAGTTGTACATTCATGACTTTAGTGACTCTTTCTTCTTCTTTGGAAGGTTTTAGAGAGATTCTCTGCAATAGTGACAAGCATGTTAGAATGTATTATGGCCCATTCCAATTCATGTCTTTTAATTAGCTTTGCTATTTTTTCATCTAATCCCTCTTAAAGATTGAATTTAGAATTGGATCATTTTGATCATTTTGAAAACTTTCAGAGGCCATTCCAGGGTGCTATTTGGAGGTTTTCTCAAACCTCTCAAAGGAAAAAAAAGTTTCTCTGC
Organism: Monodon monoceros; assembly: GCF_005190385.1. Taxonomy (NCBI): domain Eukaryota; kingdom Metazoa; phylum Chordata; class Mammalia; order Artiodactyla; family Monodontidae; genus Monodon; species Monodon monoceros. The sequence continues at coordinate 204,442 of NW_021700178.1, forward strand.
ACTTTTGCTTGCATTGGTGGATCATTGCCCACTCTATTTTCTCAGGAAAACTTTTGGGGATGGCTTGGTACAAGTTACGAGCAAGTTCTCGACACCTGTGAACATCTGCATGCTCTTGCTTATGAAAATCTTCCATACGTGTCTTCCATTCTCCCTTTTGTAGCCATACTTGGCTTTACTTTTGGATACCAGCAATTGCTCAAGCTATTACAAATCTAAGTATCCTGGCTCATGTATCCTTACAGAATGAATTCTCTTAAAAACCCTAAAGGATCTTGTAAAGGGCCTGGAAAATCCTTAGTTAAAATTTTAAGTTCAGCTCTAGTCCAGGGAGTATATATTAGTTCAGGCTCACCTCTTCCAGTAGGTTTCTCTTTAAAGGGACCTGCAATGATTTTAGGGCTCTCATTTATTCCCTGGGGTCCAGTTAATTTTTCCTTTGGAGGTGGAGGAGGAGGTAGAACAGACAAGTTGAGATATGGATGTTCAGAAGGGAGAAGGTATAAAGTTCAGAAAGGAGGGGAAGGAGGAGGAGAAAGGGATAGGGTAGCTTCTGAGCTTTTCTCCAATTTAGCAACAGATTCTAATAATTTTCAGTTAGTTTCCTGTAAAGGTGTCATTTTATCATTACCATGCTTCAAAGCTTCTAAGTACCAATTGAAATATGCTTCCCATCCTGTCTATGTAATTTTTTTTTTTTTTTTTTTTTTTTTTTTGCGGCACGCCGGCCTCTCACTGCTGTGGCCTCTCCCGTTGCGGAGCACAGGCTCCAGACGCGCAGGCTCAGCGGCCATGGCTCACGGGCCCAGCTGCTCCGCGGCATGTGGGATCTTCCCGGACCGGGGCACGAACCCGTGTCCCCTGCATCGGCAGGCGGACTCTCAACCACTGCGCCACCAGGGAAGCCCAGTGGCTATGTAATTTTATAGCCATAATTTTCCAATTTTGCACGCAAGTAAACTAATTTTGGTAAGTCGAATGTTCCCCGTTTTGGCCATTTAAGAGTTAAGTTAGAGCCTCCCATTTTACCAAGTTCTTGCAAGTATCAGCTCCATACATACTGTACATGAAGCCAGCCGAAGTTCCAGTGGGTGGCTATCCATCTGGGAACTGGTAGGCTTTAGAAGCACGATTTCCCATTTTCCTTTTGTTTAATTTGTATTATGAGGTCACAATTTCTAAGGGCGCTGCAGGGTCAGAAGTGTGCTGCTTGTGAGCTTAGCTCCTCAAGGTGTCACCCTTGAGTCGGTTCAGATCTTCTGTGTCTCCGTTTCTCCTGTAAGCTGTCTAAAGCCACCATGGGGGCTTGAAGCACCGTAAATTACCTAAAGTGTTAAAAGGGCGTTTCCTATGGGACTGCTACTCATTATAAGGATTAATCCTCAGACACTTCCTCTAGGTTCTCAGTCACCAGAGAAGGCCTGGTGGCTGGAAGGAGCAAATGTCCGTTTCTTCAGAGATGAATAGGTTCAGTCTCTTGTTCTGCTGTCAAACAGTTTGTTCAAACCATTTATACACAATCTTTCCAACTTGAGCCAAATTTAAAAAGACCAGCCAACCCAGTTCACTCCAGAGTTCCTTCTTGGCTTTCCCCTTCTAGGAACCTCCATCTAGCCCATTGCCTAGGAAATTCCCCCTCCGTCCCTTTTACCTGGAAATGTACTGGTACCCTGTTAAGACTATAAATCCTAAAATTTTAACAAATTGGATAAAATTCAGGATCATCATGCAAAGCAATGAGGTCCAGATATCAGGAGAACTCACCAAAGCAACTGAGGAATACCAAAAAGGCGGTGGGGCTCAAAGGGCCAATGCTGGTACTGAGCGCTGGTTTAGAGTAGACTCCAGGTGTCCTCTGGTGGGCGTCTCTGATATCCTGCTAACTACGCCAAGCAAATATCAACAAGAAAGTAATCAATATCGATCTAAAGTGGAAATAGAGAATTTTATTTGAGCCAACCTGAGGGTTATAACCCAGGAGACAGTCTTTCAGAAAACACTGAGGGTTGTTCCACCTGTTAGAAGTCGAAGGCACAATTATATACATTTTAAGACAAAGGATCATACATTAAAATGACACACTGACATTTTATATAAGGTTCACCAAAGATACATAGAGCAGATCTACACATACAAGGCAAGCAGTCACCATGACCCCTAACAGGATTAGGAAAGGAAAAATTAATCTTCTCTGTAGGTACACTGCTGGTGTCAGAAGAAGGAAAAAAATGATCTTTGCAACTGAGCAGACATTCTTGCCTTTGAGGAACGCTGGTTAATGTATAATACAGATGCACATTGCCCATTAGGGAGGGCCCAACATGGACAGGGAGTATGCTACACTTAAATTTTCTTGTCCTACCTCAAAACATAAATTTTATTCCATCACCTGTTATTCAGGAATTTCTTTTAAAAAGGCTTATAGTTCCCTGTACTAGTCCTTGTAACATGTCTATCCTGCCAGTAAGAAAGCTGAATGGAAAAGACTGGAAATTTGTCCAAGATCTGAGAGCAATAAATAATATTGTAATTCCTCGACATCTTTTGGTCCCAAATCCACACACCTTACTCTCAGTCATTCCAACTAAAAGCTGTTATTTTTCAGTGATAGACTTATGCAGTGTCTTCTTTAGCATCCCAGTAGAGAAGGACAATCATACCTTTTTGCCTTCACATGGGAAAATCATCAATACACCTGGATAGCCATGCCACAGGGCTATAGTGAGAACCCCACTTACTTTTCTCAAATACTTAAAGCTGATTTAGCTGATGTAGACATTCCTGATGGTTCTACTTTAATTCAACATATAGATGATTTGATTTTATGTTCTAAAATTGAACTGGATTCTCAAAAAGATACCATCCATCTGTTACATCAACTAGCTTCTAAGGGACACAAGTTGCCTAAAGATAAACTCCAATTTTGCTTACCTATTGTAAAACATTTGGGCTACTTAATATCTCAAGAAGGACTATTGATTGACACCAAAAGAATTAAAGGGGGCTTCCCTGGTGGCGCAGTGGTTGAGAGTCCGCCTGCCGATGCACGGGACACGGGTTCGTGCCCCAGTCCGGGAAGATCCCACATGCCGCGGAGCGGCTAGGCCCGTGAGCCATGGCCGCTGAGCCTGCATGTCCGGAGCCTGTGCTCCGCAAAGGGAGAGGCCACAACAGTAAGAGGCCCGTTTACCACAAAAAATAAATAAATAAATAAAAAATAATAAATAAATAAATATATATACATAAATTTATTTATTTTTAGCTGCATTGGGTCTTCGTTGCTGCACATGGGCTTCCCCTAGCTGCGGCAAGCGGGGGCTACTCTTCGTTGTGGTGTATGGACTTCTCATTGTGGTAGCTTCTCTTGTTGCAGAGCATGGCTCTAGGCACACGGGCTTCAGTAGTTGTGGCATGTAGGCTCAGTAGTTGTGGCTCGCAGGTTCTAAAGCTCAGGCTCAGTAGCTGTGGCACATGGGCTTAGTTGCTCCACAGCATGTGGGATCTTCCTGGACCAGAGCTCGAACCAGTATCCCTTGCATCAGCAGGCAGATTCCTAACCACTGCGCCACCAGGGAGGTCCCTAACAAATGTCTTGAAGAGAAAAAGACAAGTTGTACCAGCAACTCCCTTATGTCAAATACCATATAGATGGCTCTTGGAAAGCCTGCAAGAGCAGTGACCATGTTTAATACCATGTTAGCAAAATTTCCAATTGATGAGGCTATCAATGAGAGCTCTCTTGGAAGGATCACTTGCACTCTCTCAGGTTCTGTCTTCATATGTGGTATTGGAATTGACCCACCTTCCCAAGAATGGACACATAAATACCTTAATAGCTGGCAGATAGAAAGTTTATACTTATTGGGATGTTATGTTACCCCATTGTCTATATAAAAGAGACAGATGGACCTCCTTTCTCTCTCCATTACAGAATCAAGAGATCCATGTTATTAGGATACCAAGATACCTGGTAGCAAAGTCTTTTGAGAATCTTGATTCCTAGTGCAAGAGTACATGTAAAGAGAGATATGGTCAGAAATCTATCAGCCACCATTGGTCAAATCATTGGTCAAATACCTGGAGTGACTGCAAAATGCATTGCAGCACAACAGACATCCCTCAATTCCTTACCCCAAGTAGTATTGGATAATTAGAATCACCTTCGATTTTCTACTGGCTAGTCAAGGAGTTGTTTGTGCTATTGCTCACACTACTTGTTGAACTTATATCAATACCTCTGCAGAAGTAGAAATGCTCCTGGATAAAATTTCCAAATGGCAAAATTGTTGTAAGACTGAAAAAAAAAAAACCCTTAAAAAATCTCTTTTGGTCACTCCCTACAGGACTAGGTAATTTTTAATTTTTTTCCCTCTGTTTTACAGATGTATGATTATTCTTTTCATAGCTATCAAGTTACTCATGGCATGTATCATTGCTCACTTAAATTCTATTGCTAAAAGTACACATACAATGTTTGTGCAACAAGTCAATATGATTGATAACATGTATAGCCTATAAAATGTTTCCCTGTTAGCATATATCTCTGTGCTGTTCACTACATTCAATTAACTAATTTCTCCTTTAGTTTGCTTAATTCTGAAGTTTTTATGCTGAGGAAATCAGTGTTGCCAAACCAAATGGATCTTGACATTTTAACTGCTTGGCAAGGAAGAATGTGTGCTATAATCCAGACTGAACGTTGTGTTTTCATGCCAGATCTGTCCTCTAATATAACTCATCTAATGAATCACATTAAAAATTAAATCTCTGCATTAGGGAATCCCCTTCCTAGTCTAGGTTACATCTTGGGTAAATGGTTCAGCTCTGGGGGTTCATGGTTTAAATCTCTGCTTATGACTTTATTATTGTTGTTGGCTATATTGATTGTGTTCTGTATCGTTTATAGAGTAATAATCTATTGTGCTTTTTGCTGCATATACAAACCTGCAAGTAAAATAATGATGTCTATAAGACTTGAAACCATTGATCATACGTATAGCTCTATATAAAATACTGGACAGGCACAATGCACGTAGGAGGAAGATTGGACAATAATTGGCATGAGTTCTATTGAACAGCATGAGATTAGCTATGAGTCCTTGTCTGGTACTTTACTGACACATAAACCCCTGAAAGATAGAAGAAACTGGCCTATTGGGACCTGGTATTGCAGGACCGGATAGATCCAGGGCAGGTAAGACACCACCCTGGTGTCGAGGGACCAAGCATTTCATAACCTAATACTTTCTATCGAAAGATTAATGATCAAAAGTGGGAAACGATGGAATAAAATTTATGTTTTGAGGCAGGACAAGAAAATTTAAGAGTAACATACTCCCTGCCTATATTGGTCCCTCCCTAATGGGCAATGTGCATCTGCATTATATATTAACCAGACCTCCTGAAAGGCAAGAATGTCTGCTCAACCGTAAAGATCATTTTTTCCTTCTTCTCATGCCAGAAATGTAACTCCTTAGAAGATTCATCTTTCTTTTCCTAATCCTGTAAGGGGTCATGATGACTTACCAATCCGGGGGCATTTGCAGCTGCTAAAAGGAGTACAGGGGCATTTAGCGGGGCCAGAGCTAAAGACAGAATCTGAATACTAAGTGAGAGACACATCCACATAACAGGAACTGGTGTTCTCCCTCCCCCTGGGGTTCTCGTGACCGTCATTCCTCATGGACCATTAACCATCTGTGTCAGCAGACAGACAAACAAACAAACAAACTAAACAACATTCTTTCACTTTTCATATAAGATGAAGGCAAGGGTAAAAGTTGAACAGAGAACTTATCTGGCTTGGGCACATTCCTTGTGAGTAGGCTAAAGCTCAGTCACACGGAAAGGGGAGGGGATAAGACTGCAGGCCTAAGATGGAGCTGAGAAAAATGGAGTCTGTGTGGTTCAGCCACACATTTCACCCCCAACATCTATACGGCCCACACAATCTTATCTGCCATTCTTCCTTGAATACCCTAGGGCCAGATATCGGGAGGTAACCTGCATGCCTAACCCACAACAGCAATATACACAACAGCAAGCACCAAGAATCCCTGCTAGACAAGGAAGGATGCCTAACAGGGCCATACCCCATATGCCAGGTAAGGAGGTCAACCAACGGATGAAGTCGTCTGCAAAATAAATATTCCCTACATGGTTAATAGCCTTTTTCATACGAGACGATAAATCAGTGATGTTAGATTCATAAGAGGGGCTGTAAGTGCAGCATTGTTGTTGAATTAGGACATGTTTCCCCTTGTGCCTCTGTCAACATGTCCAGAGTCGTATGGTTTTGTAAAACTACTTTCCTCATTTGTGCAGTTTCCTGATTTAGTAGAAAAATGCTTTATCTAGAATTATTTAATACAGAAACAGTGAACTTGGCTAGGGCTTGTATTTCTAATTCAGCATGAATGCCTACATATTGAGGGAGAAAGATAGAGACCAGCCATTCACAACAGGAGAGACTATGGTTCCACCTAGTTTTGAGAGCCAGCAAGTTTGAGAGTGTCTGGCAATGAGGAATAGATCTTTCTTGACAAAGAGGGAAAAGCAAGGGTATAGTGGCCAGTCCACCCATATGGGAGATAAGGCCAAAGATTGGTGCCACGTATCCAGATGCACCTTTGGGTGATAAGAAAGCCCCTCCCTTAAGAATCTTATTTTCTTGACCTGTCCATTCAGTTTGTAAAACCAGGTGGACAAAAGAACAAGAGGTTGGTGGTAGCCACTCGATATGTTTATGTCTGGCGAACCAGGTGTGATTTTGTCCCTCTTTACAAAAAGGAGCAGTATGTCCCAGTTGACTGTGTATAGCACATAACCTCCCAAGATCATCTCAGACATGATAGGCAGTGTCAAGTTTAGAGGAATTGGGTTCAAGAACAAGCCAAGGAGAAAATGCTTTTTACTATCATTACAGTCAAAGGGGGAAATGTGAGCCATGGTGACATCTAGTGCCCCCAACAGGAGCTTACCTGCCATGCCCACCCATTGTCCCCATGCCATGAGGTTGAAAGGCAGAATGACCCATGCATTCCTTCAGTGCTAGACATTGGCAGCAATCTGTACACGCAACAGTCAGAGCAGTTATGGACTTCAGCATAGGTGGTGGCCCAGGACAGAAACACATTGTTGGAGGTAGGTGGCATGAATCCCAGAAGGAAAAGGCTAAGAATGATAAGCGTTTGAAAGGTGCCAAGAAAGGCAAATGCTCATTCAGAAACAACACCATAGAAGTTTGGTCTCCATGTACCAGGATCACCCCAGGCTTTGGCACTTTTCCCAGAGGACAATACCAGACATTTTTTCCCTTTATGTCAGAAGTGGGCAGGGAGATATTATATGTGGGACTTCTGGTAGAGCCCATAAGAGGAGCCCTACTTCAGTCCCCCATCTAATTTCAAGGAGGAGATCACCTTGTTTATGGGTGGGCCTTCTCTTAGAAAGGTTGGGGAAATACTATACCAGGGGCTACCCCTTTCCACAAAGATATAAGGATGCCAAGCCACCTGGGAGGGGGATATCATTTAAGTCTCCAAGGTGGGAGGTCCTGTGACACTCTTAGGACAATATCCATATCCTGCTAGATGGGTCGCAGTCCTCCTTCCAAGACTTGTACTTTTAAGGCCCTAGCTGATAGAGCAGGTGCAGTCAGTGTCTCATAAATAGGTGTATAGCCTGCTGTGGGTTGCAGTGTTTAATAGCTGGATGGCCTCTAACAGTCGTGAAGACCATCCTCTTAAAGACCTGTCCAGAGAAGTCTTCTTCAATGTCTCTTTCAGTAACCCATTAACTCTTTCTACCCACCTTGCTGCTGCTGGGTTATAAAGCAGATGGAAGGTTCATAAAATCTCACAGGCTTCTGCCTATTCTTGTACATCATGTCCAGTGAAGTGGGTCCTTTGGTTGCTATCTATGTGAGTGGGGTCTCTTATACACTTTCCAACTTGGTCAAACCCCTTGATCTGTCCATTCAGTTTGTAAAACCAGGTGGACAAAGAACAAGAGGATGGTGGTAGCCACACCATATGTTTATGTCTGGCCAACCAGGTATGATTTTTGTCCCTCTTTACAAAAAGGAGCAGTATGTCCCAGTTGATTATGTTTAGCACATAACCATCCCAGATTTGCTCTTTTACTAGCAAAGGATTGCATCAGACCAGAGGTGGTAATGTGCGTTTGTGTCTCTCTGATAAGGGTAGTAGGTCGATATAGTGCACTTTCCATCCGGTCACTGGGTCAGAGGCTCATTCACTGTGACCAGGGGTATGTCTCAGAGGTTATTGCTGCAGGTTTCAGTGGGGGCAGTCCCAATCCCATTTTTGTCCCTTTTTAACTAGAGAGTATAGAGGTTGTATTATTAGTGCCAGATGAGGTATGAACAGATGCCAATAACCTAGTAAGCCCCCCCTCCAAAGATTGTAATTCCTTGACCAACTGTGGAGTGGGCAAGGCTCGGATTTTATCAATAACTTCAGCCAGCATAACTTTTGTCTTACCCAACCAGACAATTCTGAAGAACTTTACTGATTGCTCAGGTCCCTGGATCTTGTCAGCGTTTATTTCCCATCCTTGGTTTTGGTTTGTGTAAATGTGTCTGTAAAGGGGCAGCAGCTTAGGAGAGGAGAGATAAGTCATCACAGGTTAACATAATGTCATCAGTATAAGATAATTCCAACTCAGAGTGGGGCTTTTGCCAGATTTCCAGGTCCTGGGAGACCATACCATGACAAATGGTGGGACTATGTAAACAACCCTGAGGCAAGACCTGAAAGGTCCCTTGCCTCCTGTCCCAGGTGAAGGCAAATTGATCTTGAGGGCTAGCATCCAAAGGAATTCTGAAAAACGCATTAGACAGGTCAAGCATACAATAAAACATTTTCATCACAGAGATATTCTAAAATAGTAGTATTATTGGGACCTGCCATATGGATGGGAGGGACCACCTTATTTAATTGGCTATCATCAACAGTCATCCTCCAAGTCCTGTTGGGCTTCTTTAGCAGCCACACTGGGCTATTATAATTGCTATGGGAGTGTCTGATAACTCTCACCCTTTCTAGTTCTTTAACAGTAGCAGTAATCTCTTCATAGCCCCTAGGCAGCCTATACTGTTTGACATTAACAATACAGTGGGGTGTGGGTAAACGGACGTGCATGGCCTACCAACATTGGTGTCACCATTCTGGTGTGAAGGCGACACTCTCCAGTGGTAGTGGTCAAATCTAGGTCTTGTAAAACATCAACACCTAGGATATATTCTGGTACCAGGCAAATGTATACGTGGAACAGTCAGGTTGGCAAACAGATAATTTGGAAATATAATCTGATTTGTCTTATTTGAATAGTTTGACCCCCATGTCTGTCTGTAGCCCATATTTCTCCCTGAAATTTAGAGGGTTTGCCATACAGCAATGTACACTCATCTCTAGTATCTACCAATGCTAAGACTGTTTGTTTATGTGGGACCAATAAACTGTCAATTCTACATGAAGCCTCCAGTCACTCCCACACTGCATGCACTACAGGGAAACGTTGGCCCTACACCTAGTTCCTCAGTGAGAGGACAATCCACCCCTGGCATTCTACTTTTAGCGGGGGACACTGGGATGCATTGCCACATGTTTATTGTCAGTAGAAAGAGGAGTAATTTGTTTGTCTTCTGCTAGGGACTTCCACAAAGATGACAGGACTGAATTAGGCTTTCTGTTCTTTGGTTTTGCTGTTGTTGCTGTTGTTGTCATTGTTTTATCACTGTTTTCCTTTGGAGTCCCTGCTAACATTAAATCCTGCCAAAGTTGTTTATGTGATACCTGGGTTGGTCCTTTCCCTGCTTATTCTCCACCCTTTGTTTGTTTCTCTTTTATCTCTTTATTTTTGTCTACTTTTCTATTTCCTCCATGGAGGACTCTTTCTGTTTCACTGAGATCTGCTATAATGGCAGCTACCAGAGCTATCACTTTACTGAATATAGGTGCCAGAACTGATACTAAGGTGTCATACCAAACTCCAGGAGCAGACTGTAAGATGCAGCCCTTCATACCTGAGATAAATTATTCTTCATCTGGCCCCATAAAGCTGTCTGGATATATAGCATGTCTCATTCCCAGTTCTCTAATGATGTCTTGTAGTTCTTCCATGGAGTTCCAGTGTAATGGAGGAGATGGGACATCTCCTTTGTTAGGCCAGGGCGGCTTTACCCCAGCCCTAATCCAAGTAACCAAGTCAGCCACCATCCTCAGTTCCCTCCCATTCCAGCAGCATATAACCTTTGTCTCAGGGCTGGCTGTGCTTTCACCAAATCCAGTTTAGACATCTCCAGGCCATTTAGCATGATACTATCTGTCCCACAGGCAGAGTAACCATGCAGTTACTCCTTTCCTGGTCTTTTGTTTGAACCTGGCTGTCAACTCAACTACTTCTGCAGAAGAATACTCCCTCATAGTTATCTTTTGGCTAGTTGGTATCACTTCTTGTTCATCTTTGGGCTCACGGGTTGCCTGACTCTTTGTTTGAATGAGGGGGCAAGCCCTTAGGTCATCTTCCCCTTCAACAACTATATTTCCCTTCTCAGAGAAATCATTACACAATAGATCCCATCATTTGGGATTCCAATTTTCCTGTGAGATAATGGTCCTCACCCTGTTGGATGGTGCCACCCTTGCATTTTTGCCACTTTGCATACAATGACCTCTAGGTGTTCCTCTTGTTGTTGTACCTTTTTGGCTAGTAGGTCTGAATTAGAGAAACAAACACTCTTAGATCCTTTTCTAATGCCAGGGCCTCTTTAGTTTTCCCCTAGTTCCTGCCTGAGTCAGAGTTCTTTTTCTGCACTCAGTCACAGGGCCCAAAGCAGCAGCCATACTACTGCGGCTATAACATGTTCAATTTCCTACCTTAGCTTCTCTTTACCTACTGCTTTGGTTAGAATCTCCAGTAACCCTTATAGCGTTTTGGGGGTGTCCCTGTACTCACACACTAGCCTGAAGCGTTCCAAAAACTTGGCTAAGTCTACCCACATGGAAGAGGCTGGCCATCCTGGGATTTCCCCCACTGACAACAGGCTGTCTCCCAACATGGTCCCCTTACCCATGTCTATTTCATTTTTGGTCTCCTGGCTGGCTCGCCAATTCTTTGAAGACAGGGTTATTGAATAAATCCCCTGAACTGAGAAGAAACTTTGAGACTGAAAAACAAAGCAGGCAACTCCATAAAGTACAATTATGAAGTTTATTGTGGGTAGGTTACATACAGGTAGGATCGGGCAGATTTCAATCCGGAATCATTCACAGCTGCACTATACACCTCCAAATGTGGTACAGGATTATTTAAAGGGGCCAAAGCTAAGGATAGGATCTGACTACTGTTACCAAGCCAGATTCATTTGCCTGTATGCAGCAAGCCAAACGCTGAGATGCCAAGCTTTGTAGTAGAGAAAAGCTTTACTCACAAGGCAGCCAAACAAGGAGATGAATCTCAAATCCACCTCCCAAAGATAGGTTTTAGGAATATTTACAGGATAAAGAGGCAGGATGGTCTGAGGCACGGGGAAAGGTGATTGGAAATAAGAAAAGCGAGGTAATCAGTGATCTGTGCAAGTGTAGTCAAGCTTCATGGTTCTTCATAGGACACATGTTCAAAAACTGGCAGTGTTAGCATGTTCTGAGGGTGGAGTTTTGGGCCTTCTGATGTTAAAAGGTCATCACGCAAGTCCAGTTAGATTGTCAGTAGTCTCAACCGGTCTGAATCGGGCAAGAACTAGCTCCAAGCTCCTGAAAAACAACTTAAGCAACCATTACTACAGTGACCCATATGTCAGGGATGTTATATATAAGGAAGCTAGTGGGAGTTTAGTTTAAAATCAACTAAAAGCAAACTAAAAGCAAGTGAGGCAGGTTAAATTTGGTGGGCCTACTCAGGTTAGCCCTCCGTTTCACTACTAAGGGAGAAGCACGTCCATGCCAACGGGAACCAGGGTTTTTTCTCTCCCCAGGGGTCTCAGGACTATTATTCCTCACAAATCATTAACCATCTGCGTCAGCAAAAGGCGTTCTTCGAATTTTCATATCAGATGAAGGCAAGGGTAAAAGCTGATAGAGAACTTCTCTGGCGCTCGTGCATTCCTTCTGAGTAGGCTAAAGCTCCATCACAGAGAAAGGGGAGGAGGGTAGGACTGTGGGCCTATGATGGAACTGAAAAAATGGAGTCAGTGTGGTTCAGCCATACAGCACCTTTGGCTAACTTAATGTAAAGTGTCAGTGCCAGGCTTCCCTGGTGGCGCAGTGGTTGAGAGTCCGCCTGCCGATGCAGGGGACACGGGTTCGTGCCCCGGTCCGGGAAGATCCCACAGGCCGCGGAGCGGCTGGGCCCGTGAGCCATGGCCACTGAGCCTGCACATCTGGAGCCTGTGCTCCGCAATGGGAGAGGCCACAATAGTGAGAGGCCCGCATACCGCAAAAAAAAAAAAAAAAAAGTCAGTGCCATTTTGATGTTTGATCCTTTGTCTCAAAGCTGTACATAACTGTGCCTTCCATTTCTAACAGATGGAACAGTCCTCAGAGTTTTCCAAAACACTGTCTTTCAGATTATAATCCTCAAGTTGGCTCAAATAAAATTTTCTATTTCTTCTTTAGATCGACTATTGATTAATTTTTCCTTGACAGGAGGAACGGTAGAGCACAGGCGCGACCAAGGTAACAGGCGCAAGAGGAGTGTTCTGGCACGACCCCAGCCTTCTCCGCTCCTCCCTCCCAGTTACTCCTTGTGGAGATCGCCAACCAACCAGAGACCAGGACCAACCCCAATCCCCCTCCTCCCCTTAGGTTGGGACTGGAGAGCGCAGGCGAGAACGAGATGGACGGAGGGGCGCGAAGCGAGGTGCGCAGGCGCTGCAAGTCTCCGATGAGGCGCGGGCCTGAGTGGGACGTCGGCGCGCAAGCGCAGCAAGTCCCTTCAAAAGGGGCACGCTCCTCCACCGGACTCAGCACGCAGGCGTGGAGTCTTCCCCGCTAAGGGTTCGCGCAGGCAGGGTATTAGTGCGCAGGCGTCCCGCCAGGGGGCGGAGCCCGAGAGTTGGGCGGCGGATATCCGGTTCCTGGAGCAACGAACGGCGGCGGCGGCGGCGGCGGCGGCGGCGACGACGGCGACGGCGACGGCGACGGCGACAGCTACAGCTTCTGAGGAAGCGGCTGCGGAGGAGGAAGAAGAGGAGCTGGGCAAGGCGAGAGCCACAGGCGGGACCCTCGCCATGGGTCAGCGGACCTAGAGCGGTGGAAGGTACCGGCCGGGAGCCGAGCTGGTGAGACAGTCGTGGGGGTGGAAATGGAGACCGCTCAGGCGGAGAATGGGGAAGAATTGAGGCTCAGAACGCTGACGGAGAGCAGTGAAGGGCCCTCAGGCCGATGAGTGGGAGGAATGGCGGCGTCGGAATATTGAAGGGGAGTAATGGGGGAATTTAGGGGAAGGACGGGGAGGAATGGGCTCAGAAGACTGACAGGTGGAAGTGTCGGGATCTTGGGCGAGGACGGAGAGGAATAGGGGAGGATCCGAACGCTGAGGGCAGATATCGGGGCCTCTCAGGTTAAGGAGAGAGAAATGGGGGTCCAGAACGCTCAAGGGGAGAAATTAGGGGCTCTCAGGCTGATGACGGGGAGAAATGCGTTGGAATGCTGAAAGGGAGGCTCGGGGGTCTCATATGGAGGACGATGAAAAATAGGGGGTCAGAGCGCTGACAGTTAGGGATGGCATGATCCTGGCCCAAGAGGAGAGGAATGGGGTGGAGGGGTTCAAACGCGGAAGGGAGAAATCAGGGTGTCTAAAGCTGATGGGAGGATGAGGACGCTGAAGGGAACTTTTTAGTTGCAGAAGAGCGGAATAGGGAGGTTTGGGGGCTTGGGAAGAAATTGTGGCTTAGAGCACCGACAGAGGGAAAATAAGGTGGGCGAGGTTGTCAATGATATGGAGGAGCTGGGGGCTCTGTGGCAGAGGACACAGAGGAAGTCGAGGCAATAATACTGAGGTAGCAGGATAAGAGGACAGCAGACAGGGAAGGAATGGGAGAGTTAAAAGACTGAAAGAGAGATTAGTGACTCCTGGGTCAAGGAAGGGAATGAATGGGAGGTTAGGATGCTGAGGGAGAGTTTGGGACCTGGGTCTGGGGACGAGTCGTATGGGGGCCTCTTGTGCCGAGGATGGGAGGACTGAGGTCTCTCAAGCTGAGGCTGGGGGGGATTGGGGATTAGGACGCTGAGAGTGAGGGATGCATTGAGGATGGGGACCCTTAGGTTGAGGATGGGGCTACCCGGTCAAGAGGTGGGGGGAATGACAAGCTCCTGGGCCCAGGACAGGGAAGAATGGAGTGGGGATGGGGTTTTTTCTCTTCCTTACATTGGCCAGTTGCTTGTGGCAGGTCCTAGATCTTAAACAAGCATTAATAGATCCGTGGGTTTGTGCGGCCTGGGGCACAACGTGTTCCTCCCTAGAGCCTCAGTTTCTCCCACTGCCCCCTCCATGTTGCAGGCCGCTGCTCCTTCTTGTGGCCCCATGGCTGAGGACTGGCTGGACTGCCCGGCCCTGGGCCCTGGCTGGAAGCGCCGTGAGGTCTTTCGCAAGTCAGGTGCCACCTGTGGACGCTCAGACACCTATTACCAGAGGTACTGGGTGGGTTGTGGACAGAGTCAGGCGTTAGGGCTGGGCCTGGTTAGGCAGGGTGAAATCAGGGGGTGGGGTTAAATTATGCATATACAGTTGGTCCTTATTATTTGCAGTTTCCATATTTGCAAATTTGCTTACTAAAATTTGTTTGTACCCCCAAAGTCATACTCACTGTGCTTTCATGGTCATTTGTGGATATGCACAGAGCAGCGAAAAATAAGTCGCCTGATGCATGTGTTCCCAGCCGAGGTTGTACGAGGCTTTCTTATTTTAGCTCTTGTACTGTAAATAAGTATCCTTTTTGAGGTCTATTTAGTGTTCTGTTTTTTGCATTTTTGTACTTTTTAATGGTGATTTTGCTGTTTGTAGTTGCCCCCAAGTGTAGTGTTGAAGTGCTGTCCAGTGTTCTAAGTGCAAGAAGTCGGGGATGTGCCATATGCAGAAATACATATTAAATAAGTTTTGTTCAGGCATGAGTTGCAGTGCTGTTGGCTGTGAGTTCAATGTTAATAAATCAAAAAGGCAGTATATCTAGAAAAAGAAGAGGAAATTTGCCAATTAGTACATGAGGCTGCTAAAGTAACATCTATAGTATCTGATGAAGCTAAGGAAAAGGTGTTAAAGTGGCTAAATTCGCGGAACCATGAGCTGATGATTAAAGTGTAGTGGACAGCGTTGTGAGGCTGAAAGCAAAGGACATTGACAGTCATGTTACCCAGGGTTATGAAAATGTTAAGCCTGTCTCAGCTAGTGATGGCTGGCTCACACGTTTCAGAAGGTGATACATCGTGAAAAGTGTTAAATTTGCAAGTGAGGCAGGTTCTGCAGATAAGAGACTGTGGAGGAATTTAAAAAACACCTGATAATGTTATACAGGAAAAGGGTTATGTAGAAGAGTAGGTTTTCAGTGCTGATGAGACTGGCTTGTTTTACATCGACAAAGGAACCTATATAACACAGATGGCTTCCAAAGCTCCTGGCTTTAAATCATTCAAAGGCCATGCAGTTAATTATTTGTAAGAGGACTGTATTAAGCAGGGTGTCTTTAAACAGAAACACACATAAAACAAGGTTACATACTGATCAGCTGACAAAATGTGACCAGAGGCTTACAGGAACCTAACCTGTAGTTCCATTAGGAGCAGTGGTCCTGTACTCACTAATTGAGTGTTCAAGGTGACTTTATAGAACAGATTACTGTGAATAATGAGAATTGACTGTAAATACATGAAAATACATTTTTATAAACCAGTTACATTTAAGGATTTAAGGTCTTTTAGAATATGTTAGTGATACAGTTATTAAATTTCTTAAACTTTTTTTGTATGTAAGTTGTTGTTTCCTTGGAGGAATATAGTAAAATTGTACCTACAATTACACTTATTTATATGTTTATAAATAAACGTATGGTATTTTTTAAATGTTTATATTAAATGTTTATATGTTTATTTATATTAGTTGTACGTTTATCCACATATTTACAATTTTTATAAAACTTTCAAAATTTATAAATATAAGTGCAATGATCAAGAACTGAAAAGGCCAGAGATTTTACCCTAATTAAGGCAAGATAGCAAGTGAATGTGTCGCGGTTCTGTGGATGCTAGTAGGAGATATGAGGCTTCTGGTTCAGAGATGAAAGACAGTTTATTACTCACAGCATTAGCAGCATCCAGTATGTCATCGTTATTGTGCCAGTTCACCAAATGCCAGTTCCCACAGGGTGACATGAAGAGAGTAATTAATTAGCACCTACACACGCACTGGGTTGTGTTGTAGGAGAGGAACCTTGAGCTTAAGGAATCCAGTCTTTTATAATGTTAGGACAGTAAGGATGCCTTCGCTTTGCTCTGGAAGGACACCCTATCTCTTGTCTTCCAAGGCTGATGCTGTACACATATCCTTGAAAAGATAGTTCATAACAAAGGATAGTCAATGCTGCTCTTGAAAGACATGTAGAAATGTGAGAGACCTGTGGAATATTGTCTCCCAACATCAGTTACTTATACTTTGTTTTGTATGTAGTTGCATTTATTTGTTTACATATGTATTTGTATGTATATCTATATGTACACTTATATGTGTACAGTTGACCCTTGAACAATGTAGGGATTAGGGGTGCCAATCCCCTGTGCAGTCGAAAATCCACATATAACTTTTGATTCCTTAAAAAGTTAACTACTGGGGACTTCCCTGGCGGTCCAGTGGTTAAGACTGTGCACTTCCACTGCAGGGGCATGAGTTCAATCCCTGGTGGGGGAACTAAGATCCTGAGTGTCATGTGGCGCGGCAAAAAAAACAAACACACAAAAAAATTAACTACTAATAGCCTACTGTTGACTGGAAGCCTTACCGATAACATAAATAGTTAACACGTATTTTGTATGTTGTATATATCATATACTGTATTCTTACAGTAAAATAAGCTAGAGAAGAGATTAAGAAAATCATAAGGGAGTTCCCTGGTGGCCTAGTGGTTAGGATTCTGGGCTTCCACTGCTGTGGCCCGGGTTCAATCCCTGGTCAGGGAACTGAGATCCTGCAAGCCGTGCGGTGCAGCCAAAAAAAAAGAAAATCATAAGGAAGAAAAAGTTCATTTACAGTACTGTACTGTATTTATCAATACCATAAGTTTACATCATCTGTTTACAAGATGAATTGCTTGTATGTCAGTACCTACATCAATATTGTCTTATATGATACAAAACATTGTAGATATTATACATATTACTAATACCAGACATCAAAAATGAAAAGATAATTGAAAAATTTACGTTTATTTACAGGTATAACAATTCATGCATTGATAACTAAGAAGGAGCAATATGATTGCTTTATGGTAGGGTACTATAATTGATACGATTGCTTCATGGATTGCTTCATGGTAGCCTCACCTGTACACTAATGAATGAATTGTAAAATTTTTATGGCATACAGTATTATAATCATATTCATAATACAGTATTGGGAACATTGTTACATTTTTAAAAACCACTTACCTGTGACGATAGGCAGTTTCCCTGATTGCCAGAGAGAGAGGCATACCATATGGTAATGTAATTCTTTGAAAGCAAAGTTATAAAACAGTGAGAAAACTAACATGTTAAGTTTGTATTAAATATCACTCACCTTATGCCTGTGTAAGTATAGGCAATCCACTTCAAGTCTCGCACAGGTGAATACTTGGGTGATGAAACGTCTCATACAGTTCTTGCCGTACAGTTGTTAGGTTTTCACACAAAGATACTCACGCACAAACACGATAGGTAAGTATTAACTGTACAGCCTGATGATTATTTACTGTTTGTTAAGTGGAAGTGGATCATCATAAGGGTCTTCATCTTTGTTGTCTTCACGTTGATTAGGCTGAGGAGGAAGAGAAAGAGGAGGGGTTTGGTCTTGCTGAGGAGGGTGGCAGAGGCAGAAGGAGAGGAGGTGGAAGGGAAGGCAGGAAGGCCAGAACACTCGGTGTAACTTTACAGAAGTACATGGTAATTTCTTGTCTGACCTTTTTGCTTTTTCACTTTTCCAAAAATGTTTCTACACAGTACCAATCTTTCTTCCACTGTTTGCTTTAGTTTGTGTCCATATCATAGAAGGGTCCGTGTTGTAAAATAAGTCAAAGTATTCTTGAATATCGGAACCCTTCTGCTAGATTGTCTAATGTCAGTTTTTTTCTGGCACTCCTTTTTCTTCGTCTTCTTCCTCATCATCTGGCACTGGTTCGGCAGCGTTCATCTCCATCAAGTCGTCTTGTGTTAATTCCTCTGGTGTGGTGTCTGATAGCTCTTGAATCCAAGATCCATGTCTTGAAACCCTTCGTCCCCTCCCCCCTTTTTGCCATATCCACAATCTCTTTCATGATATCCTTGATTGACTTGGTCGTAAATTCTGGGAAGTCATGCTCAACATCTGGACACAGTTTTCTCCAGCAGCAGTTATTGTTTTGGGCTTGATGACTTTCACAGCCTTTTCTATAACGATGGCGTCTTCAGTGGTGTAATTTTTCCAGACTTTCATGATGTTCTGTCTATGAAGGTTCTCTTCCATAGTGTTGACAGTCTTTTCTATAGAGCACTGTGTGTAATGAGCCTTAAAGGTCCTTATGACCCCCTGATCTAGAGGCTGAATTAGAGACATTGTGTTTGGGGGCAGGTGGACCACTTCGACACCTTTGGTGTTGAATTCATGGGGTTCTGGGTGGGCAGGGGTGTGGTCCAATATCAAAAGAACTTTAAAGGCTGTCCCTTACTGGCAGGGTACTTCCTGACTTCAGGGACAGAGCATCAATGGAACCAATAAAAAAAAGGGTTCTCGCTGTCCAGGTCTTCTTGTACAACCAAAAGACTGGCAGCTGGGGTCTGTCTTTTCCCTTCAGGGCTCTAGGGTTAGCAACTTTATAGATAAGGGCAGTACTGATCATAAACCTGACTGCATTTGCACAAAGCAGTAGGGTTAGCCTGTCCCTTCCAGCTTTAAATCGTGTTGCTCACTTCTCTTTCTTACTAATATATGTCGTTTCTGGCATTTTTTTTGCAGAATAGGGCACTTTGATCTGCATTAAAAACTTGTTCAGGCAGGTATCCTTTCTTCTCAATGATTTTCTTAATGGCGTCTGGGAACTTGTCTGCTGCCCCTTGGTTGGCAGAACCTGCTTCTCCTGTTATCTTGACACTTTCAAAGCCAAACCTCTTTCTACAATTATCAGACCATCCTTTGCTGGCATTAGATTCTCCGGCTTTAGAGACTTCACCTTCCTTTTGCTTTAAGCTGTCATTACAGTGACTTCATTTTTTCTTGAATTATATTGGAATTTATAGGTATGGCTTTCTTATAGCAATCCTGCATCCACATAAGAGCTGCACTTTCAGTGCGAGATAAAAAGGTGTTTTGCAAAAAATACAAGGTTTTCGAGCTGCTGGTGTAGCTGCAGCGATAGATTCATGAATTTCCTTTTTTTTTTTTTTACAATAGTCCTTACAACTGGATTCATTAATCTTGAATTGGAGGGCAACCACCTGCAGATCTCAGTCTATGGTACATGTCAAGCAACTCTGCTTTTTCTTGTAATGTCATGACTTTTTTCTGCTTCTTGGGAGCACTTCCAGCATAGCTAGTTACACTTTGTTATGGGTCCCATGATGTTATTCAGGATTTACGGTATTGCGCTAAACGCGATGAAAATGACATGAGAACCACCGCAAGGGGTCACTTTCTACTGTGATGTGCAGTTTACTGGAGAAACAGCCTGCTCACTCGGAGATGACTAGCCTTCCATGGCATTTTAAGCAGATACTCACAACACTTGAGCTCACTGCAGTAGCAACAGGAGGTGGCTGTTAGATGATTATAGTAGTACAATACGTACTATAGTTAATTTTATGCAGTTATGGTATAATACTGCATCTTTATGTTTGTTTACATTTCTCTTGACTGCGAATGGTACCACATACAGTCTTTAAGTGTGTGATAAATAAGTTTTGATGTTTAAACTTTTATAATAGATTTATGTATATTTTACGGTGGTAAAAGATGAAATAGACTAGTACTACATATATTTTGTGCATTCATGACACACCTTTTTCTTAATTTTTTCAATATTTCTAGGCTACGTGGTTCATTGAGTTTTTTTAAATAGTCACAAATCTCCAAAAAATTTTCCAGTATATTTATTGAAAAAAATCTATGTATAAGTGGACCTGCGCAGTTTAAACCTGTGTTGTTCAAGGGCCAGCTATATTTAAAACATTTGTTTGTGTCTTATATAAGTTTTCTTTGTCTATGTATTTAGTATGTAATGCTAACACAGTTACATTATTCAATGTATTTGTGCTCCTATTTGTGTTTATTTTCACTTACATAAAATACCACTAGTAGCACACGTTATAAATACATGCACATCTGTTTACATTTATATTACTTATTACTGTTTGTATACTTGCTGGTATTTATACACCTTTTATCTTCCTGCTGTTCAGGATTATTTGGGGTAGTTACTTGGTCGGGGCTCGTAGGCTGATCCCAGGCTGCCTCCTGTATCCCACCAGCTCTGCAGGCCTATTCACCAGCCCAGTGGGAGGGTTGTGAGGGTGGAGTGGCAGTGGTTCCACCTAGGTACCAACCCGTCCTGGCCCACCCCCAGCCCCACAGGAGACAGGATCCGAAGCAAAGTTGAGCTGACCCGATACCTGGGCCCTGCGTGCGATCTCACCCTCTTCGACTTCAAACAAGGCATCCTGTGCTATCCAGCCCCCAAGGTACTGTACAGTGTGCGATACCCAGGCAGGAGTGGCTGAGCCACCTAACACCCACCCGCTGACTTACATCTTCCTGCCCTTGCTCTTATCTCCAGGCCCATTCCTTGGCCATCCCCAGCAGGAAGCGGAAGAAGCCTTCGAAGCCAGCCAAGGCTCAGAAACGTCAGGTTGGACCTTCGAAGAGCGAAGTCAGGAAGGAGGCCCCAAGGGATGAGACCAAGGCTGATGCTGGCACAGTCCCAGCCTCACTTCCTGCGCCTGGGTGAGTGTCAGCCTCAAGTGAGCCAGGTCCACGAGGGCTGTGGTTGGGGGTGCACTCGGCCCCACACCCATGTTTCCTGTCCCAGGTGCTGTGAGAACTGTGGAATCAGCTTTTCAGGGGATGGAACCCGACGGCAGCGGCTCAAGACTCTATGCAAGGACTGCCGAGGTGAGTGGCCCCTGGAGCACTGGGAGGTAGAGCCGGAGCAGGCTTGGCGTCAGGCTAGGACACAGGTGTCTGGCTGGAGATTGAATGGTAGATGTCAGGATGGAGGCAGTCATGAGGTCAGGTATCTGATGCTCCCTTCACATTTCTCTTCTACTCTCTCCCTCCCTACAGCACAGAGAATTGCTTTCAACCGAGAGCAGAGGATGTTTAAGGTAAGCACGACCTGCTTCCTCCTCACAAGTGTGCGGTGGGAGCAGGATGTGATAGGGGCTGGTGAGAGTCCGAAGGAACAGTGATGGATCCACAGGGTGTCAGAGTCATTTTGTAGGGAGCTAGCTACAGTCAGCTGACGGTCATGGGAGTTAATCAGTAGACACAGTGACGAGGTTCACAGGGGAACAGTAGACATCGTTATGGCCTCAATGATGGTGGCTAATCAGTAGTCATCAGACAGTGAGTGATGAGACAAATGGGGGACGAGCAGACATGATGATGGGGGCCAGTGTGGGGTCAGTAGACACACGAGGGGCAGTGCTCCTGGAGCCACTCTGCCTGGACCTGTGACCTTGCCCCGCCCATTCCTGGCAGCGTGTGGGCTGCGGGGAGTGTGCGGCCTGCCAGGTAACAGAAGACTGTGGGGCCTGCTCCACCTGCCTTCTGCAGTTGCCCCATGATGTGGCCTCGGGGCTGTTCTGCAAGTGTGAGCGAAGACGGTGCCTCCGGATTGTGGAAAGGGTGAGTCGGGCAGGTGGGGTGGGCCCAAGGCTCACCTGCACTCCTGACCCTCATAGCCCTGGCCCCATGCGTCACACCTCCGGCCCCCCACAGAGCCGAGGGTGTGGAGTGTGCCGGGGCTGTCAGACCCGAGAGGACTGTGGCCGTTGTCGAGTCTGCCTTCGCCCTCCCCGCCCTGGTCTCAGGCGCCAGTGGAGGTGCGTCCAGCGGCGTTGCCTGCGGGTGAGTCAGGCTGGAGGGGCCGGCGCTGGTGGGCCGCGGCAGAGCTCATTGTACTGTTACAGCTGCCGCTGCTTCGTCCCAACCTGGCCTTGCCCACCTCATGTCTTCTTTTCTCCCCCGTCCCGTGCTCACCTCCTCGGCCCCGCCTGCCCCTGTCTGCCAGCACCTTGCACACCGCCTCCGCCGCCACCATCAGCGATGTCAACGACGCCCTCCCCTAGCTGTGGCTCCCCCTGCTGTGAGTGCCCCGGCCCACCCTCTGCCTGCCTGTCCCACATGCATGCTTCCTGCACACCTCGGGGGAAGCAGGTGGTCCCGTGTCTACCTGGTGCCACCAAGCCTAAACTGTCCTTCTGGCTTTCTCTCAGGGTAAACACGGCCGCCGCAGGGGAGGCTGCGACTCCAAGGTGGCTCCCCGGCGGCGCCCCCCCCGAACCCAGCCACTGCCTGCACTTCCGCCCTCGCAGCCTCCAGAGTCTCCAGAGCTGGTGAGGCCCTGGTGGGCAGGGGGAAGGCACAACCGTAACCTCACCCACTACCTGCCCTGACCCCACCCCATTTGCCTCTGCAGCACCCCAGAGCCCTGGCCCCCTCGCCACCTGCTGAATTCATCTATTACTGTGTAGACGAGGACGAGCTAGTGAGTGGCCGCACCCTACCTGGACAAGCCTAGACTCTCCCAGGGCACTTGGTTAACCCCAAAGAAGCAGATGCTCCATGGGCCTAATAAGGGAATAGTAAGGCACAGTGATGGGTGCTAGTGTGGGATGAGCAGACAGTGGGGTAGGCACTAATATGGGATCAACAGGTGCATTGACAGCACCTAATGTCGGATGAACCAGCACTCTAGTGGGACTAATAGAGGAACAGCTGGCACGGTGACTGAAGTTCACGCAGGATGAGCAGATGTTGCAGGTGCAGTGATGGGAGCTAAAAGAGTGTCAGCAAAATCCTGCTGGAGATGGGGGTCAAAGACATTGTCTTGGTAGCTAGTGGGGGACTAGCAGATAGAACGATGGATACCGTGCTGGAGCAGCCACAGTCCTCGTGGTATCAAGGGCCATCCGGTACAGTGATACTGCCTGGTGCTCGACTAGCAGACACTGAGGTGTGACTAGTGGGGAGTCAGGCTAAGACCAGTGTCCAGCCAGTTCCCTCCAGTGGGGCTAGTGGAGGAGTAACAGGAGCAGCATTGTAACTGTCCTAGTGACAGCGTCCCCTGTCCCTCTGCTCCCCAGCAGCCTTACACGAACCGTCGGCAGAACCGCAAGTGTGGGGCCTGTGCGGCCTGCCTGCGGCGGATGGACTGTGGCCACTGCGACTTCTGCTGTGATAAGCCCAAATTCGGGGGCAGCAACCAGAAGCGCCAGAAGTGTCGTTGGCGCCAGTGCCTGCAGTTTGCTATGGTGGGTGCAGCAGGATGGGTCAGGTGGGTGGGACGATCAGTGCCAGGCCCCCCGGTGCCTGAGAGGGATGGGCCAGCCTGGTAGGTGGGTGGGGACCGGCCAGATGGGTCCTGCAGCTTCAGAGCGGTGGGTGGGGCAAGGGGTTCGGCCAGCAATTAGCAGACATTGTGCTGAGATAAATGAAGAATCTGGGTGGCACTGGCATTGCCAACAGGAGACTAGCAGGCTTGGTGACGAGGGGCTCATACCTGAGGAGACTCTGTGCTGGGATTAACGGGGGTGGGGGAAGCGGAGTCACAGGCACATTGATCGGGGCAGGGTAGTGTGGTTGGCCATTGTACCCAGCGGCCATAACACCCCACCTCTCCTCACAGAAGCGGCTGCTGCCAAGTGTCTGGGCAGGTTCCGAGGATGGTGCCGGGCCACCCACACCTTACCCGCGTCGAAAGAGGCCTGGCTCTGCTCGAAGGCCCCGTCTGGGTCAGACCCCGAAGCCTCCCTTGGTCACGCCCATGGCCCAGCCAGACCGTGCCCAGACTCCAGTGAAGCAGGAAGCAGGCAGTGGATTTGTGCTGCCCCCGCCTGGCACCGACCTCGTGTTCTTGCGGGAGGGTGCAAGCAGTCCCGTGCAGGTGCCTGGCCCAGCTCCAGCCTCCACAGCGGCTCTGTTACAGGTGAGGGTCCCACCTTATCCTGCCCTTCCCGACCCCACCCAGCCTCGTGTGGGGAAGCTGGGACCAAGTCTGCTGCCATCCTCCTTCACGCAGGAGGCCCAGTGCCCTGGCCTGAGTTGGGTCGTGGCCTTACCCCAGGTGAAGCAAGAGAAGGCGGATGCCCAGGAAGACTGGACACCGGGCACAGCCATCCTGACTTCTCCTGTATTGCTGCCTGGCTGCCCCAGCAAGGTGGGGGTCAGTGATGGGTGGTCTGTGAGCAGAGTGATGGTGAGCCATGATGGTGGTTCTTTGAGCAAAGTAATAGTGTGCTGATGACAGCCTCTCACAGAATCATCCCGCCTGTCTGACAGATGCCCCACCCTCCCCAGGCAACTAGTTTTGCCTGCTTTGCTGCCCAGCTAACAGAAGAATGGAAATCTGTGAGGAATGGGAAAGGTTTGTAGGCAGAGAGATGGTTTTTCTGTGCTCAAGTGTGACAGAAGTGGGATTGTCAGCACAGTGACATGTTGGCTGATAGAGACACTTTCCTCAGGCCAGCCCTACCCTTCTGACAACTGCCCGTTTTCCACCTCCCCCAGGCAGTAGACCCAGGCCTGCCACCTGTGAAGCAAGAGCCACCTGACCCTGAGGAGGACAAGGAGGATGAGAACAAGGATGACCCCACCGCTGACTTGGCCCCAGAGGAGGAGGCAGGAGGGGCTGGCACGCCCGTGGTCAGTGCTGGGGGACACCTCACTCTCCTGACCCTGCTTTAGCCCCACCAGCCATGTTGACCCTGGTGTTAATTCTTCCCCAGATCACGGAGATTTTCAGCCTGGGTGGAACCCGCCTCCGGGACACAGCAGTCTGGTTGCCAAGGTGTGCCCTCCACAGGGAGGGGTGGGGATGGGATTGGGTGGGGTGCCTGTCAGATGTGGGCCCTGAGTCTTAAAAGTACACTCAGCGTTTTGGCATGGTGTTGTGGGAGGTAAAGGCCCCACACCACTGCTCTTGTCACAGTCAGTGACGGGGTTTGTACAGGACCTTAGAGATTTCTCCTGAGGTCCAGGTCAGGGCTGTTCTTGAGGAGGGTTACGGGAGGTGATGCGGGGAGAGGATTTGGTGACCTGTGATGAGATTTGAAAGAAAAAGAAAAGGAAAGCCTTGTCCCCATATCCCTAAGAAAATCCACAGAGGTCAGGCTTAATATATAAGTTCTTATTCAGAGAATTATCATTCGGGGTCTTGAAGGCCTGTGGAGTCTCCAAAAGATGAATGGGTGGGCTGGGCAATGGTGGGTGGGCAGGAGACCTGGGTCCTAAGATGGCTTTGTGATCTGGGTCCACATACAACTGGAGTATCCTCTGTGGAAGGGATTAGGCTGTTTTTCTTCAGCCTTTCCAGAGCCCATTGAGGTCATTTACTGTTTTAGCTGCTGCACAGGACTGTCCCCACAGGCGTGGCAGTAGAAGGCAGGATAGGTGCCTGTAAGGACTGGGACGGTGGGAGGAGGACAGGGGGATGCTGCCCCCTGCAGAACTGCTGACAGCCCTGAACAGAGCCCCAGACACAGGCAACATAAACCTGTTGGCCTAAACTCCTGGATTCCTTTGTTCCTGCAAACTAGTGTCTGCAGGCCAGAGACTTCTCCACCTGCACCTGGGCAAGTACTGAGGTACTGATTGCGGCCCTTCTGGGTACACTGCAGTGTGGCAGATACAGTGGTGAATCAATGACCCTGGAAGGCTTATCCTTCAGAAGATACAGGATTTCTGCCATCAGGGAGCTTATAATCCAACTGGGGAGACTTATTTCCCCTATGCATGAAGTCATTACATATTACTGGAGAAGGTAATGATGTGCTTGATGTGCTACATTGTCTGTAATGGAAGATTTTAGAAGAGAGAAGGGAAAATTAAGGGGAAATGGAAGAGTAGGGAATGGTTTGTGATGCTCCATTTTGCATATAGGGAACCTCATTCAACATACAGACCTGCTCCCTCTTCTCTAGGTCCAAGGACCTTAAAAAACCTGGAGCTAGAAAGCAGTAGACTGGAGGCTTCTGCAGACTGTAGGACTCAAGGTGATATTTACAGACCGACTTTATGAGAGACAACACTGATCTGCTCAGAGGCTGGACCATAGATGGATTGCCAGGGCTTGTGTGGGAGTCAGTAGGAACTGGGAAAACCTACCACCAAACCAGAGGAGCAGGCCTGTTCAGTACTTTGAGCTTATAGAGGAAGTAAGCAGAAAAGGAAGGAAAAGAGTAGAAAGTTGGTGCACCTGCTCCAACCGGTGCAAATCCCAAGAGCCTGAGAAGTGTGGATATTAAGGATGGGGGAGTTGGGATGGGATGTAATTAAAGCCACCTTCAGCCTAAACAAGCCATCATCATAAATAATTTTAAATACATTTGGATGAGACCTGGCCGTGACTAAACATTTCCTCAGGGAGACAGCAATTGGGAATGTAATGTGAATAAATGAGGAAAGGAACTGCTATTTGGTGAGTTCCTCCCATGGACCTAGTTTAGTCCTCAGAAACATCTTTCTAGAAAGGCATTGGTTTTGCCCATTTTTGCAGACAGGAAAACTGAGATGCAGAGAAACTACGTAACTTGTCCAGTGTTGAACAGCTAATATTGATAGAGCCTAGAATCAGACCCAGGTTGTAAAAGCCTTGTCCTAAGTTAAGCCACTAAACTGTTAACTATAACCTATATCTAATAGTGTGTAATAATGTTATATTAACGCAAGTTTCCTGTCAGTGACCTTGAAAACAAGGTGGATTACTCTAAGCTTTATAACAAATCCCTTAACACTGCTGCCCTTAGGGTGGTTTAGGGAGCACCAGGGCATTGTGGATGGTGCCACCTTATCAGAGCACCCGTGACTCCTGAGACTGGGTTCTTCCCAGGCCTTGGGTGCTGCATAGGATCCCTCAAACCCAAAGGGCATCTTTCCCCATTGGCGCTGCTTGTTACCGTCACTCCCCGTCCTCAGCCAAAGCAGCCTTCAGAAGTAAAGCTCCTGGACTGGCTCATCATTCCTCACAACTCGAATCCCCTGTCCCTTGGTGACCTTTGTGCTTGGTTTCTGCTCTCAGCCCCTATCTACTAGGAGTCCGAGTTCCTGCTACAAGTCCTGCCTAAGGGCCAGTCTTGGCTCAGCCCTGCCTCACTTTCCAATTCTGCATAAAGTGCCAAGAAGATTAGACCTGTGATTCGTTACTTAGTTAGCTTTACAGTGGCAGGACTGAGTGCATGCCTCCCTCCTTAAATTTTGTAGCCTATGTGCTTCGCTTGCCTTACTCTAGTCCCAGCCCTGCAGCTTGAGATAATTCAGATGTAGATTAAACTTTTCTTTAGTTTAACTCATTATATAGCCCTCTGCCACCCTCCTCTTCTCCTTCCGTTGCCTCACCCTGCCTACTTCAGCCAGAGGCAAGACTGGATAATTTTATTGATACTGTTTTGCTCCCCCGCCCAAGGATCCAACCACTCAACCCTAGTATTCTAGTGGTATTTTGACAGTGATGTCCTAAGTGAAGTTTATTTGAATAGCATTCTGATTCATGAGATAAGAGTTTGGTTATTGTGTGTATGAGGATACAGTCAGAAAAGCAGCATCACTAATATAAAGATTTTATGTGTATATGTACATATAAATATGTATATTAAAAGATTTATTGTAGGGATTTGACCTTATGCAGTTGTGGGAGCTGGTTGAACAGTCTCTGTAAGGCTGTTGTTTTTACATCTAATGCTGGAGCTTGAAGTCTGCAGGGCAGGCAATCGGGAAGGGAAGATGGATGTAAAGAGTGGGAGACCGAGGAGACACTGGCGCCCACGAGCACGAGCTGCAAACCACGCGGATGGCCCGGAACCCATGTCAGCCTCTCACCACCTCCAACTTCGATGATGTGGGTTTCCTGCAGAAGAAGCTGGTGCCCTTCATCACAGAGTTAAATATGCATCTGGGCCAGGAATTAGAGAAGCCGAAGGAAGATCCTGGGGAAGGTGGAGCAGCTGCAGGCCTGGCTGCAGGCCTGACTGCTGCCCCATACCAACGAGGTGAGCCAGCAGATAAATGACATGTGTGAACTGCAACAGTGCCTGGTGCCCCTGCACCAACCTTCCGAGTGTGCTGCTGCTTCACTTCTGCCCTCCAGATATCACGCAAAATGTCTCTTGTGGCCCATCCTAACCGGAAGCGTACGGGGAAGGGAGTACTGGGAAACGTAGCCTAGTCAAGGTGACACGTTACAAAGCCACCCTGCCATGAATCAGCTCCCAAGGGTCTCACTACTCACCTGAGGATAAAGGATAACTTGATAAAGCTGCGTTGCTGAAAATGCAAAGCTGAAGACCATGGATTTCATGGTGACCCCAGCAAGTACAGAAATTCTGTCAAGCCCACCCAGAAAAAACTTGCTGGTCTCGGCTATTTTTGTGTCATTCAAGTATTGAGAACCTGGCCCATGGTAGGCACTGTACTTAATACTGGGATTCAGGAATGAAAAAGATATAGTCCATGCAGTTTTATTAAATACATCAATATGTATTTACAAATGGTGAATGGATTTCCAACTTTATCGTGGAATTTAATGGTGAAAACACAGAATTCAGGAAACTGTTGGGAGGACAGCCCTTGCGTGAACCTTGTTGGGGCACAATAGGCATTGGAAATAATATAAATAGTTTCTATCTCTATGCTGTTCTATTTTAAAATTATTTTTAAATGATTTTTATTGTCCCGTTTACTGATTTATACACTTAGTGTTTCTTTTGGAGAGTCTTGATGGTGCTTAAGTGTTGATTGACTGCCTCTGAGAAAGTGGTATAATGGGTGGCAAGAGCAAGGTCAGGTTCTGTCCATGGACCTTGGGTGAATCACTTCTCTTAGGCCTCCCAGGAGGTTGAGACTTGGTTGAAAGCCTCGTCTCACCGGGCTTGGCGCCTGGCCCAGCCCCTCCACCCACTGAATAGGCCCGCCAGGGGGCTCCGGCGCCCGGACCGCGGTCCTCCCACCGGGGCTCGGGAGACGCTGCCCCTCACCCGCCTGCCTGGGCGGCCCTGGGGCGTGGGCGTGGCCTCCGCTGGGTCCAGGCTTCTGTTCCCAAGCCGAGCCGTCACGGTGGGAAGCCGAATCCCCTCTTCACAAAGTGGCTCAACAGGTAAAACCGAAGCGGAATTAAGTTACGGGACACGCCCAGGGTGAGGGCGCGGCAAGACGAGCTCAGGACCAACGCTGGGATGTGCAGGGCAGCCGGGTATTGCCAAGGGTCTGCTTCCCCTGTCTGTCGCTGAAAACTCCAGGGTGTAGACCTCGGAGGTTACCGACGGGCGCCCAAGGATCTCAGTGGCGTTTACCAAAACCCGCTCCTAGGCCGAGGGCGTTTTCGTCGCCTCTCTTGCCCAAGGGTGTGGTGTCAGGGTGCTTCCACTCAGACCAGCCGGCGGGCCAGGCACCCGTGGGAATCGAAGATCAAGGAACTGGCCCTCAGGACCGTGTCCAGGGAACGGAGACAACCATCTAATTTCTTTCTTTTTTGTTTGTTTCAGGCTACGTAAACTCTTAGCAGTAAATGAAAATGAGTATTTTTCCGAACTGCAGTTGAAGGAAGAAGCTTTATAGGACATAAAAGACAAAATGAGAGAATTATTAAAAGAAATTTTGAAAGAGAAGAGAGACACTGTTTTGTGGCTGAAAGCCTGAACCAGCAATTCAGGAAATGGAGTCCAAACCTAGAAACATTACTGCCTACAAAATCCGAAGTGGGCGCATTACAAATGATTAAGCAATGCTAATTTACCGTAAATTGCGGTCTTAAGATGGGATGCACAGTACTAGTTGTACTTTGGTTATTACACGTCAGTGACCGACTAGGTGCTGATTTTTTTTGTGTTGTAGTGTTGGTTCTATGTTCACCCCCACTATAGAAAGAGTACCAAAGTGTTATTTGGCTTTTAGGTATTAACTACCACCTTGCTCTTGACCAGAAGTACAGCTGTGGTCTCCACCTGTGCTGAGGGCCCCTTCTAGGTTTCCTGACCTGTGTTGTTTTCCTGCCTGGGATCTGGAATCTCAGAGCCCGATCACCTGCAATTCTAATCCACATCCTCCCCCTGGCCCTAGTTTTTATTGTGCCCAGCCAGGTCGTGTCACTGCCGTACCAGCCCATCTGATTGCCCCCCATCCTAGGGTACCTCAAGTCTAAGCCCTGGTTTCCTGATTTTATTAACAAATTTGTCATTACTGGTTGAGTTGGCTGACAAAACAGGCTCTCTCAGCTTTAATTGTTTAGCTGTAAAATGAGGATAATACCCGCTGTTCCATCAATCTTGTAAGATATTTGTGAGGCTCAGAGGTTTTATGTGTGAAAATAACTTGTAAATTCCTGTAAAGAACTACGCGAATAAGGTTGTCTTGTGATGATTTATGTCATGAAGATTAACTTAGAGATGGCCTCAAATTTTAGCCTACCAACAAAATGCCCACTAACCTTCCTCATGCTTTTAGACCGATTACAAGATATAAACAGAAAAGTCAATTGGAATGTAGTTAGATCTTCGACTAAACTTCGGGTTAAGGAGGCTCTTTTTCTGCTATTTGATGAACCCTGGAAGAAGGGAGTGAGGTCGGCGGGAGGCCTGGCGGAGGGCGGGGAGAGGACTGCGCAGACTCAGCTTTTCCGCTCCCAGAGGAAGTCGTGAGTGCTGGAGTCTATGGTCACCATGGTGACGGGACCAACTTCCGCCCCACTCACCTGCCCTGATCCCCGCGAGGCGCACCATGGCAACCGGACCTCTGCGTCGCGGAATCTGGTCCCTCAGGTCGCTGTGGTTGGGGAACCGCGGCGGGCGCCGCCCCCAAGCCGAGGGGACTCGAAAATGTACAGCCAGCGATTTGGCATCGTACAGCGGGAGGTTAAGGGCCCCACTCCCAAAGTGGTGATCGTGGTAAGCACGGGATGTGTGTGCGGGACCCTACCGCTTTCTGCATCTCCCCCAACTCAGCGCAGCCCACCCTGGCCCCCAACAGGGGCTCTCTCGAGGGAAGCAGGTGCTTGATGCAGCAGCTTGAATTTTGAAAGAGGGAAGGATAAGGTCTCTTGCCTAGCTCTCGTACTCCGTCCCTCCCTACCCCCCAACCCCCCCGCGTCATATAATATTTACTTTCTGTATTTGGAGAAACACCACTTTAGATCTTGAGAGTTTTCAGTCTTCCAAGACTGCTGAAAGAGGTCGTCCCTTTGCAATGCGGAGGGTGTGTCAAGGAAACGGTGCTGGGTCAGGCGGCAGGAAATCTGGGGTCTGGGCTGGCGGTGATGCAGCTGTACGGTCTTGGGCTAGTTCTACACGCCTAGGAAAATCGTCTGTTGAAGGAGTATTGGGCTGTGAGGGGTTGTGAGTGGTTATAGAGCCCTTTCTCTGCTGACTCAACCATAACAGAAGCGTCCCTGCAGGCCTGGGAATAGGAGGTTGGTTGCCTTTAAGGCAGGGGAGGTGGTAGGAGGCCAGGGGAATGCTGCGTGCTGCAGATCCTGCTCAGAACCCCAGACGCTTGGTCCATGCACCTTTGTTTCTACACACTGGTTTCTACAGGCTAGAAAACCACGTGTAGGCAGGCAATTATGGAGGTATTACTTGAGCCCCTGCTGTGTGCACAGCTCTGTGGAAAATACAGGGGTGAATACAGTGACCCTGGGAGGTTTACCCTTCTTTAGAAGTCTGATCCCTGCCTTCACGTTGCTTATCATCTAACTGCAGAAACAACTTGCTCATGCACAAAACCATCAAAGGTTAACACAGTAGATAATGATGTGCTATACTGTCTGTGTTGGAACATTGTGGAAGAAATATCAGGGATAATGAAGGGTGCAGTTTTATTATGCTCCATAGTGCGCATAGCAGTTCTCAATGCCCCCTCTTTTTTAGGTCCAGGGACTGTAGGATCTGGGTTTGGAAATCAGTAGAGTGGAGTCTTTTACAGTCTGTACGGTTCAAGGTGATCATTATAGACAGACTTTATGAGGGACAGAAATTGATGTACTTTGGGTTCCGTATGCGAACACTGAGCTCAGGGGCTGGGCCATTGGTCAGGTGATATTACTTGTGTTGGGAACCAATAAGGATTTCTGTTCCACCAAATTACCACCAAACCGGAGAAGGAGGCCTATTGAATACTTTAAGTTTATAGAAGAGTAAAGAGGAAAAGGAAGAGGTCAGAGCTGGTGTATCTCAGATGTCAGAGTGTGATAAGAAGTGTGGATGTTAGAGGTTGCAGAGTTGTGGTGGGAGAAGAATTAAAGCCACCAGAGATGAGACTTGGATGCTAAACAATTCCTCCAGGAGAAGTTGGTGAAAGATGAAATGTCTGAAGTAATGGAGAAGCAAAAGGAGCGGCTATTTGGTGAGTGCCTCCTAGGAACCCAGTTATTTACTTCTTGAAATAATTTTTTAGGAGGACATTTATTTTTCTCATTTTGACAGGTGAGAAAACTGTGACTTAAAAAGATTAAGTAACTTGCTCAAGATCATACAATTAGTAATCAGTAGAGGCCAGGATCAAACCTAGGCTGTAAGACATCATTCTTTAAGACATTAAACTGTAATAGTAGAAACTAATTTGAGATGTTGCAGTAACAAAAGCCTTCAGTGACCTTGAAAGTACAGAGTGGTTATTAAACCCTTTGTTCTGAATTTAGCATGGTTTAAGAGTTGCAGTGTCCATTATGGTGGCCACTAGCCACAAATGGCTTTTGAGCACTTGAACTATGCGTAGAGTCACATGTTGAAATGATAATATTTTGGATATATTGGTTAAATAAAAATATATTATTAAAATTAATTTCCCCTGTTTCTTTTTACTTTTTAAAATACAGCTACTAGAAAATGTTATTAAATTACATATCTGGTTTATATTATATTTCTGTTAAACAGGACAGGTTTTGATTACATAATGCTAAGACTGCATGGGTTGGCACCACCTCGTTGTTAGAGAACTCCAGATCATACCTGTTCATCCAGAGATAAGGTCCTTCCTGATCACAAAGTCCTACACAGGATGCCCAAGCCTTAAAGGGCTTCCTAATCCCCAGCTACTGCTCAGGCTGTTTCTCACCACCCTCCACCCCCATCCCCCTCTTCAGTCAAAATGTACCTCAGAACCTGGTTCTTGCCCTGACAATTTGACAGTTGATTCCTTATGACCTTGGTGCTTGGTTCCTGTTCTCAGCCCATCTGTCTACTGGGAGTGTGAGTTCCTATGTATATCCTGCCCAGGGTGCAGTCTTGACTCAGGCTCTGCTTTGTTGTCACTGAATCCACATTCATAAAATGTTTTATGTATTAGAGAACAGTAGTTTGTTAACTAAATCTAGGCTCTAAATAATTTGGATATGAATTAGTTACTTCCCATGATGTAACCCTCAGTATCATCTTTTGTCTCCAACCTACCTCAGTTTTGTATTATCTTATTCAACTAATCTAGGTGTGTGTATATATATATATATATATACCCTGAGCCCTGAATCTTTTCATGAAGCTATCTTCAAATGTTGATTTTCTTTCCCTAGGAGATTCCCTTACCAAGTCCCAATTCTAAGTGTAAATGATCAGATTGACTCTGCCACATGAGTTAAAAGTTTTGTTCCTGGGCTTCCCTGGTGGCGCAGTGGTTGAGAGTCTGCCTGCCGATGCAGGGGACACGGGTTTGTGCCCCGGTCCGGGAAGATCCCACATGCCGCGGGGCGGCTGGGCCCGTGAGCCATGGCCGCTGAGCCTGCGTGTCCGGAGCCTGTGCTCCGCAACGGGAGAGGCCACAACAGTGAGAGGCCCGCGTACCGCAAAAAAAAAAGTTTTGTCACTGTGAATCAGCACACCAGAGTCTCACTACTCACCTAAGGATGATTTGCTAAAACTGGCTGAAAATACAAAGCTCAAGACCATGGATTTCATGGTGGCCCAGGAGGAGCAGGAATCACATCAAGCCCACCCATAAACATTGTTTCATTCATTCATCTTTCCCATTCATATTGAGAACCTGATGCTGGTAGGCATGTTCATTGCTAGGAGTACAGAAATGAAAAAGATATAGTCCATATGATTTTATTAAATGTGTCAATATGTATTCACAATGATGTATGCATTTCCAACTTTCTGGTGGAAGTTTGTATAAAATGAACATATTTACAGAAATTCAATTTACCCCAAAATGTCAGGAGCACAGCTCTTACATTAAACTTCTGGGCACAATAGAAATAGGAAAAAAGTTCTACCACTAGGGTTTTTTTTTTTCCCTCTTTTCTTTTCCTTCTTTCCCTCCCTCCCTTTCTATCTTCCTTGCTTCCTTCTTAGTAAAGGGTTTTTTATTGTCACAACTTGTTATATATTGATATATCCTTACACTTAGATAGTAGTCTCTTAATTGAAAGAATTTTTATGTCGGTAGCTATGTTGTCCACCCCTGAGAAACAATGTGGGGTAGTTGGTGGCAAGATTAAGGTCAGGAATTAGAAGACCTCTAATTCTTGTTCTATCCAGGTCTGCCCTAACTGTTTTTTTTTTTTTGCCCTAACTATTTAAAGCACTTTGAGCAAATAACTTATCTATTGTTAAGTTATAACTTATCTAGATAATCCAGAGATTATCTAGTCAATTATCTATTGACTAGATAATCTCTGGAGCCCTGTTCAAATTTTTAACTTTATAATTCCATGAACTTTTACTCAAATGGCATTTGAGAAATATTTGAGACTGATTTGATGACATCTTAGGTATAGGTTCAAAGAATCAAACAAGTTACATCTTAGGCACCTAAGTTGTTTGCAGTTGTAGCAGGATGTATTAGTTTTATATACCAAGTTTTGATTAATATGAGTATCGGTGGAGGTCATGATTAATTGAAAATATGCAATCGATTTTGGGTCTATCATAAGTGATAGTTGCTATTTGTTTTCAGAGAGCCAAGCCTCCCAAAGGCCAAGGGGCTGAACATCATCTGGAAAGAATCCGACGCAGCCATCAGAAGCATCATGCTATTTTGGCTTCCATTAAGTCAAACGAGCGGGATCGCTTGAAAGTTGAGTGGGACCAGCACAATGACCGCAAGTTTGTGGACAGTCTTGTGAAATCAAGAGTCAAGGATGCCATGCAAGGGTTTATCATCAATACTGAAGAAAGACGAAATAAGTAAGGCTCGTAAACCAGCTGACCCAGACTCTGAAACATTCCTAAAACCACAGTTTGAGATTGATCAATCAAAAATCAAGTGAATTTTTACAGTAAGGATCATGGCTGAGCTATGCATATTCCTGCCAAACCAATAGCTATTGCTTGTTTCTATTTTCACTTGTGATAACCTATGTTTGATAGAAAGCAAAAGAACATATTGTTTCAGATTTCTTTATTTTTAATTAAAATCTGCTCATTTTGCTTTTTTGTTGAAGATATACATTACATATCTCATCTGTATGTGATCAAATAAAACATGGCATAGATCAGTATCTTTATTGCTTTAAATGGCAACTAGTCTTATTTTATGGAATACTGTAATGATCTTTCCTTCTTACAAAATTTATGACTGAACGTGTACTTCTGAAATCAGATTTAACAAAATAAAAATCAGTTAGTGAAATGGTACATGTGGCATGATAGTTTTAATTTCCTTTTCTCTTGTCATTTTGTTTTGTGAACTTAGGTTACGTGAACTTTTAGCATCAGAAGAAAATGAATATTTTATTGAAATGCAATTGAAAGAAGAAACAATTGAGGAGAAAAAAGATAGAATGAGAGAAAAAATCAGATTATTAAGAGAGAAGAAAGAAAAAGAGAGACAGGATTTTGTGGCTGAAAAGCTAGACCAGCAATTCAGGTAATGATATCAGAAAAACACACACACAGAACCTGAAGTTGGTATATTAAGAATTATTTAGGAAAGCTAACTACAGTAAAGTGTAGCCTTAAGAGGGTATACACAGCAGTTGTACCTTTAAGTCTTGTTAATTATATATACATCATTGCATAATGCAGATACTGAGGAGTTTTGTTTGTTTTGTGGTGAGAATGCATAAGATTCACTCTCTTAGCATATTTCAAATATATAATACAGTATTATTGCCTGTAGTCACCATACTGTATATTAGATCCCCAAAACTTATTCATTCATCTTATAGCTGAAAATTTATATCCTTTGACCAATATGTTCAGATTTCTCCCACCCCATAACCCCTGAGAACCAGCATTCTGCTCTCTGTTTCTATATATTCAACTTTTTTTTCTTAGACTCCACATTTAGTGAGATCATACAGTACTTGTCTTTCTCTGTCTGGCTTATTTCACTTAGTATTATATCCTTCAGGTTCATCCATGTTGTCTCAAATGGCAGAATTTTCTTTTTTATGCTGAATAATATTCCATTTCATACTTTCTTTATCCATTCATACATCAATGGACACTTAGTTTGTTTCCATATGGTAGTTCTGGTTTTAATTTTTTGAGGGATCTCCATACTGTTTTTCAGAACGGCAATACCAATTTATATTCCCACCAACAGTGTACAAAGGTGTCGTTTTCTCTACATCCTTGCTGACACCTGGTCACCTCTTGTCTTTTTTATAATAGCCATCTGAACAGGTGTGAGGTGATATCTCATTGTGGTTCTGATTTGCATTTTTCTGGTGATTAGTGATGTTTTCACATACTTGTTGGCTATTTGTATGTCTTCTTGGAAAAATGTCTATTCAGGACTTTTGCTCATTTTTTTAGTCAGATTATTTGGTTGTTTTTTTTTTTTTTTTTGCTATTGAGTTAAATGAGTTTCTTATGTATTTTAGATATTAACCCTTTAACAGATATATGGTTTGAAAATATTCTCTTCCATTCTGTAGGTTGCCTTTTTATTTTGTTGATTGTTTCCATTGCTGTGCAGAAGCTTTTTAATTGGATATAGTCCTACTGGTTTATTTTTCATTTTGTTGCCTTTGCTTTTAGTGTCATATCCGAAAAATCATTGTCAAGACCAATGTCAAGGAGCTTTTTCTCTATGTTTTCTTCTATGGGTTTTACAGTTTCAGGTCTTATGTTTAAATTTTTAATCCATTTTGAGTTAATTTTTTTTTTTTTTTTTTTTTTTTTTTTTGTGGTACGCGAGCCTCTCA
The DNA here is from genome assembly GCF_005190385.1 of Monodon monoceros. NCBI lineage: Eukaryota > Metazoa > Chordata > Mammalia > Artiodactyla > Monodontidae > Monodon > Monodon monoceros. The sequence goes on from NW_021700178.1 coordinate 241,970, forward strand.
CTGTTGTGGCCTCTCCCATTGCAGAGCACTGGCACCAGACGCGCAGGCTCAGCAGCCATGGCTCATGGGCCTAGCCGCTCCGCGGCATGTGGGATCTTCCTGGACCGGGGCACGAACCCGTGTCCCCTGCATCGGCAGGCGGACTCTCAACCACTGTGCCACCAGGGAAGTCCTTGAGTTAATTTTTTTGAATGGTGTATATAGGGATGCAATTTCATTCTTTTGCATGTAGATATCCAGTTTTACCAAGACTGTTTATTGTGTTTATTTACCAAGACTATTCATTGTGTGTTCTTGGTCTCCTCGTAAAAGATTGGTTGACCATATATGCCTGGATTTATTTCTGGGCCCTCTATTCTGTTCCACTGGTCTATGCAACTGTATTTATGCAGCTACCATACTGTTTTGATTATGATAGCTTTGTAATATAGATGGAAATCAAGTATGTGATGCTTCCAGCTTTGTTCTTCTTTCTCAAGATTGCTTTGGCTATTCATGGTCTTTTGTAATTCAGTTGGAATTTTGGGATTTTTCTTTTTCTGTTTCTGTGAAAATGCCATTCGAATTTGGATAAGGATTGCATTGAACCGGTAGATCACTTTGCGTAGTATGGACATTTTTAAAAATTAATTAATTAATTTTATTTTGTTTATTTATTTTTGGCTGTGTTGGGTCTTCGTTGCTGCGTGCGGGCTTTCTCTAGTTGCGGCAAGCGGGGGCTACTCTTCACTGTGGTGCGCAGGCTTCTCATTGTGGTGGCTTCTCTTGTTGCGGAGCACAGGCTCTAGGGTGGACGGGCTTCAGTAACTGTGGCTCACGGGCTTAATTGCTCCGCGGCATGTGGGATCTTCCCAGACCAGGGCTCGAACCCGTGTCTCCTGCATTGGCAGACGGATTCTTAACCACTGCACCACCAGGGAAGCCCCAGTATGGACATGTTAAAAATATTAATTCTTCCAACCCAAGGGCAAAGGATATCTTTCCATTTATTTGAGTCTTCAATTTCTTTCATCAGTGTCTCATAATTTTCAGTGTACAGATCTTTAACCTCCTTGGTTAAATTTATTCTTTTGTATTTTATTGCTTTTGAAGCTGTTGCAAAAGGGATTGTTTTCTTAATTTCTCTTTCAGATCATTCATTATTAGTGTAAAAAATGCAACTGATTTTGTTTGTTGATTTCAAATCCTATAGCTTTACTGAATTCATTGATTAGTTCTAACAGTTTTTGATGGAGTCTTTAGGGTTTTCTATATGCAAGATCATGTCATCTGCAAACAGATAATTTTACTTCTTCCTTTTCATTTTGGATGTCTTTCATTTCTTTTTCTTGCCTAATTGCTCTGACTAGGATTTCCAGTACTATGTTGAATACAAGTGGCAAGAGTGGGCACCCTTGTCTTATCCCTGATTTTAGAGGAGAAGCCTTCAGTTTTCTACTTTTGAGCATGATGTTAGCTGTGCACTTGTTATATATGGCCTTTATTGTGTTGAGCTACGTTCCTTCTATAAGTAATTTGTTGAGAGTTTTTTTTTATCATGAATTTGTCAAACCTTTTTCTGTATTAAGATGATCATATAATTTTTATCCTTCATTCTGTTAATGTGGTATATCACATTTATTGATTTGCATATGTTGAACCATGCTTGCATCCCAAGGATAAATTCCACTTGATCATGGTATCTGCTTCTTTTAATGTGCTGTTAAATTTGCCATGCTAGTATTATATTGAGGATTTTTGCATCTGTGTTATTCAGGGATATTGGAAGTGTTTTCTCTTCTTCAATTTTTTTGGAGGATTTGAGAAAGATGGGTATTAATTCTTCTTTAAATATCTGGTAGAACTCACCCACAGCATGTGGCATCCTCCTGGACTGGGGCACGAACCCGCGTCCCCCACATCGGCAGGCGGACTCCCAACCACTGCGCCACCAGGGAAGCCCTATTGGTAGATTTTTGATTACTGGTTCAATCTCCTTACTCATTATTGGTCTTTTCAGATTTTCTATTTTGTCATGATTCAGCCTTGGTAGTTTATATGTGTCTAGGAATTTATCCATTTTTTAGATTATCTAATTTGTTTGCATATAATTGTTCATAATAGTCTTTCATGATCCCTTGTATTACTGCAGTGTCAGTTGTAATGTTTCCTCTTTCATTTCTGATTTTATTTATTCAAATCTTCTCTCTTTTTTCCTTAGCTAGTCCAGGTAAAGGTTGTCAATTTTGTTTATCTTTTCAAAAAACCAGCTTTAGTTTCACTGATTTGTTTTATCATTTTTCTAGTCTCTACTTCATTTATTTCTGCCCTGATCTTTGTTATTTTCTTCCTTCTGCTTACTTTGGGCTTAGTTTGTTCTTTTTATAGTTCCTTGAGGTTTAAAGTCAGGTTGTTTATTTGAGATCTTTCTTTTCTCTTAATATAGATGTTTATTGCTATAAACTTCCCTCTTAAAGCTGCTTTTGTTGCATCCCATAAGTTTGGGTATGTTGTATTTCTGTTTTCATTTAAGATATTTTTTGATTTCCCTTTTCATTTCTTCTTTGACCCATTGGTTATTCAGGAGTGTGTTGTTTAATTTCCACATATTTGTTAATTTTCCAGCTTTCTTCCGGTGTTTGGTTTCTAGTTTTATGCCATTGTGGTCAGAAAAGATACTTATATGATTTTAATCTTTTTAAATCTGTTAAGACTTTTTTGTGACCTAGCATGTGATCTATCCTGGAGAATGTTCCATGTGTACCTGAGAAGAATGTGTATTCTGCTGCTATTAGATGGAATGTTCTGTGTATGTCTGTTAGGTGCATTTGATCTAAAGTATGGTTCAATCCAGTGTTTCCTTACTGATTTTCTGTCTGGATGATCTATGCACTGTTGAAAGTGGAGTACTGAAGTTCCTTACTATTACCACACTGCTGTCTGTTTCTACTTTGATATCTGTTAATATTTGCTTAACATATTTGAGTGCTCTCATGTTGGGTGCATATATAGCTGACCCCTTGAACAACACAGATATGAACTCTGCAGGTCCACTTAAATGTGGTTTTTTTCAGTAAATGCAGTACTACATGATCTGGGATTAGTTGAATTCGCAGATGTGGAGGGCTGACTACAGGACTTGAGCATCTGTGGGTTTTGGTATCTGTAGCAGGTCCTCAAACAAATCCCCTGCAGATACCAAGGGATGAATCTATATTTATAATTGTTATATCCTCTTGATGAATTGCTCCTTTTATCATTATATAATGACTTTCTTTCTCTCTTATTACAGCTTTTGAGTTAAAGTGTATTTTATCTAACATAAGTGTAGCTACCTCTGCTCTCTTTTGGTTTCTACTTGCATGAAATACCTTTTTCCATCCCTTCACTTTAAAGATATGTGTATCCTTAAAGCCGAAGCAGGTCTCTTGTAAGCAGCATATTGTTTGATATTGTTTTTTATACATTCAGACACGCTGACTAGATAATTTCAAATTACCTGTCTTTGAGTTCTCAGATTTTTTTCTTCTGTTTTGTTTGTTCACGCCTGATGTTGATGCTGTCTCTTGGATTTTTCATTTCATTCATTGTATTCTTCAGCTCCGGAATTTCTGTTTGGTTCTTTTTGATGATTTCTATCTCTGTTGAATTTCTCATTTTGTTCCTGTGTTGTTTTCCTGATTTTGTTGCATTGTCTATCTGTGTTCTCTGGTAGTTTACCAACCTTCCTTAAAACAATTGTTTGGAATTCTTCATCAGGTAATTTGTAGAGCTTTATTTCTTTAGGATTGGTTATTAGAAAATCATCGTGTTCCTTTGTTGGTGTCTGTTTCCTTGATTTTTTGTAAGCTTCGAAGTCTTGTGTTGCTGTCTTTGCATTGAAAGAAGTATTTACCCCCTCCAGTTTTTACTAGCTGGCCTCAGGAAAGAAATACCATCACCAATCAGCCCAGCTAGGGATTCTGAGACCTTTCTCAGACCTTTTCTATGGATGCACCTGCTCTACACTTCTTGTTCTCTCGAGTGTATGTAAAGCATAGCCTCACATCCTGTCTTTGGCAGGATCTGGATTCTCCCTACTGGCTGCTAGAGGAGAAGATGCTGTAAGGGGCAAAGGGGACACTGGGAAGTGAATTTCAATGGACCATTAATATATTTTCCACTCTCTAGTAAATGTTTTTTGACACAGTAATAAAAATGAAGTTTCATAAGTGGTTTGTGCTCTTAAAATACGTATTAATTTGGTAACAATTTTTACAGATTTCAGAGAGATCTTATATAACTAAGTATACAACTTCAAGTTGTATAACTTGCTAGTTAGATGAATTATTAGAATTTTTGAAGAAACAGTTATATCCTGCAACAATATACAGTAGCCCCCCTTATCCATCCCCAGTAAATGTCTGAAACTGGGGCGAGTACCAAATTCTGTATATACTATGTTTTTTCCAATACATACAGACCTATGATAAAATTTAATTTATAAATTAGGCACAGTCAGGGGTTAACAACAATAATGAAATGGAACAGTTATAACAATATACTGTAAAATTCATGAATGTGGTCTATCTCTCTATCTCAAAATATCTTATTGTACTGTACTCACCCTTCTTCTTGTGATGATGTGAGATGATAAAATGTCTATGTGATAAGTAAGATGAAGTGACGTGAATGATGTAGACGTTGTGATGTAGCATTAGGCTACTGGCCTTCTGACCACACGTCAGAAGCAGGATCACCTGCTTCGGGTGATCCTGGATCATTGATCAATGACGATGTTGATGGTTGATGTCAGGAGCAGAAAATGTTGACGGAGATCCCAAGTGGGTGCAAAATTTCATTACACTACTTAGAACAGAGTGCAGTTGAAAAACTTATGAATTGTTTATTTCTGGAGTTTTCCATTTAATGTTTTCAGACCACAGTAGATTGTGGGTAATAGAAACTGTAGAAAGTGAAATGGTGGGTAAAGGAGACTACCATAATTCATTTGAAATCCAACTGTTTTCAGTGTTTTTAATGTAATACCACCAACTCTTTAATACAGAGCAGCAAATATAGTTTTAATTCATTATAACGGTGAAGGGGCAGTGTTAAATTTTGATCAAGGATGCTAAATCAGGCCCCATTACTGAAAATATAACTGAGGCTTTAATGTATACATAAAGTGAGATGAAATTTTTCCTCTTCCTCTCCTTTCCCTTCCTCTTCCTTTTAGTATTCCATTGTGTGAATATACCACAATTTATTCATCTTCCAGGTTATAGGCATTTCAGTCATTTCCAGTTTATTCCTATAAATAAAGCTGCTGCAGACATTCTTGTACATATCTTCTGGTAGACAAGCACATTCATTTCTTTTAGGTATATTCAGTGGCATACCTAGAATATTTGACACTCTAGAACGGATCATTTTTATTGCTCCAGGTCTTCCAAACAGCAAAATTATTTTCAGTAATAATAATGAAATGAAATGAATAACAGTGACAAGATAACCAGTGATTTTAAATTTATTTATTTATTAATTTATTTTTTGCGGTACGCGGGCCTCTCACTGTTGTGGCCTCTCCTGTTGCGGAGCACAGGCTCCGGACACGCAGACTCAGCGGCCATGGCTCATGGGCCTAGCCGCTCCGTGGCATGTGGGATCTTCCTGGACCGGGGCACGAACCCATGTCCGCTGCATCGGCAGGCGGACTCTCAACCACTGCACCACCAGGGAAGCCCAAAATTTTTTTTATTTTTAAATAATTATATATTCACAGAAATTGAAAAGATAGTACAAAAATCTCATGTATTCTTACAGTCCCAGTTTCCTCCAATGGTTATATCTTATGTAACTATAACACAGTATCCTACAAGGAAATTGACATTGGTATAATGTATGTATATAATTCTGTGCCATTTTATCACGTGTAGATCCATCTAATCCGCCACCACAATCAAGATACAGAACTGTTCCATCATCACAAAAGTCTCCCTTGTGCTCCCCTTTATAGTCACAACCACCACTGTCACCCCCATCATTCCTAACCTCAGGCAATTTCTAATCCCTTTTCCGTCTCCATAATTTCATCATTTCAAGAATTTTATATAAATGGAATCATACAATATGTGATCTTTCGAAATTGGCTCTTTTCAGTCAATGAATTGCCTTTGAGGTTCATCCAAATTGCTGCATGTATCAATAGTTTGTCCTTTTTATTGCTGAGTGGTATTCCATTGCATGGATGTACTTAAGTTTCTATAAATCATTCACTTACTGCAGTACATTTTGATTGTTTCTAGTTTTTAACTATTATAAATGAATCTGATATGAACATTTGTGTACAGATAGTTGTGTGAACATAAGTTTTCCTTTCTCTAGGATAATTGCCATATGCTGGGTCTTATATGTATGCTTAATTTTGTAAGAAACTGACAAATTGTTTTCCAGTGTGGCTGTACGATTTTATATTTCTACCAGTAATGTGTAAAAGATTAAGTTTTTCCATATCTTTGCCAGCTTTTCATACTGTCACTAGTACAGCAGAGGTGTGTAATGATATCTCATTGCCACCTTTACTGGCATTTCCCTAATGGGTGGTGGTGTTGAACAACTTTTCATATGCTTATTTGCCATGTGTACATTCAATTTGGTGAAGTGTCTCTTCATATCTTTTCCCATTTTCTAATTGGATTAGCTGTTAAGTTTTGAAAAGTCTTTGTATATTCCAGATATGAGTCCTTTGTAGGATATGTGGTTTAGAAATAGTTTTTCCTAGTCTGTAGCTTGTTTTTTTTTCCTCTTAGGGGTGTCTTTCACAGAGAAAAAGTTGGTACATCATGAAAAAAACTTTTTTAATCCCCTACCCCTGTATGGCCTTTCCCCCCTTCCCTCTCCCCACTGGTAACCACTAAGTTTGTTCTCTATATTTCTGAGTCTGCTTCTTTTTAGTTATAGTCATTAGTTTCTTGTATTTTTTTGGATTCCACATGTAAGTGATATCATATGGTATTTGTATTTCTCTGTTTGACTTATTTCACTTAGCATAATGCTCTCCAAGTCCATCCATGTTGCTGCAAATGGCAAAATTTCATTCTTTTTTATGGCTGAGTAGTATTCCATTGTATATATATGCCATATCTTCTTTATCCATTCATCTGTTAATGGACACTTAGGTTGCTTCCATATCTTGACAATTATAAATACTACTACTATGAACATTGTGGTGTGTGTGTCTTTCTGAATTAGTGTTTGTTTTTTTTTTTTTGGATATGTACCCAGGACTGGAATTGCTGGTTCATATGGTAGTTCTGTTTTTACTTTTTAGAGAAACCTTCATGCTGTTTTCCAAAGTGGCTGCGCTAATTTACATTGCTACCAATAGTGCAACATCCTTGCCAACATTGTTATTTATGTTCTTTTTGATGATAGCCATTCTTTTTTTTTTAACATCTTTATTGGAGTATAATTGCTTTACAATGTTGTGTTAGTTTCTGCTTTATAAGAAAGTGAATCAGCTATACGTGTACATATATCCCTATATCCCCCCCTCTTGCATCTCCCTCCCACCCTCCCTATCCCACCCCTCTAGGTGGTCACAAAACACTGAGCTAATATCCTGTGCTATGCAGCTGCTTCCCACTAGCTATCTATTTTACATTTGGTAGTGTATATATGTCCATGCCACTCTCTCATTTCGTCCCAGCTTACCCTTCCCCCTCCCCGTGTCCTCAACTCCATTCTCTACGTCTGCATCTTTATTCTTGTCCTGCCACTAGTTTCTTTGGAACCATTTTATTTTTTAGATTCTGTATATATGTGTTAGCATACGGTATTTGTCTTTCTCTTTCTGACTTACTTCACTCTGTATGACAGACTCTATGTCCATCCACCTCACTACAAATATCTCAATTTCGTTTCCTTTTATGGCTGAGTAATATTCCATTGTATATATGTGCCACATCTTCTTTATCCGTTCATTCGATGATGGACACTTACATTGCTTCCATGTCCTGGCCATTGTAAACAGAGCTGCAATGAACATTTTGGTACATGACTCTTTTTGAATTATGGTTTTCTCAAGGTATACACCCAGTAGTGGGATTGCTGGGTCATATGGTAGTTCTATTCTTAGTTTTTTAAGGAACCTCCATACTGTTCTCCATAGTGGCTGTATCAATTTACATTCCCACCAACAGTGCAAGAGTGTTCCCTTTTCTCCACACCCTCTCCAGCATTTATTGTTTGCAGATTTTTTTGATGATGGCCATTCTGACCGGTGTGAGGTGATACCTCAATGTAGTTTTGATTTGCATTTCTCTAATGATTAATGATGTTGAGCATTCTTTCATGTGTTTGTTGGCAATCTGTATATCTTCTTTGGAGAAATGCCTGTTTAGGTCTTCTGCCCATTTTTGGATTGGGTTGTTTGTTTTTTTTTGCTATTGAGCTGCATGAGCTGCTTGTAAATCTTGGAGATTAATCCTTTGTCAGTTGCTTCATTTACAAATATTTTCTCCCATTGTGAGGGTTGTCTTTTGGTCTTGTTTATGTTTTCCTTTGCTGTGCAAAAGCTTTTATGTTTCATTAGGTCCCATTTGTTTATTTTTGTTTTTATTTACATTTCTCTAGGAGGTGGGTCAAAATGGATCTTGCTGTGATTTATGTCATAGAGTGTTCTGCCTATGTTTTCCTCTAAGAGTTTGACAGTGTCTGGCCTTACATTTAGGTCTTTAATCCATTTTGAATTTATTTTTGTGTATGGTGTTCAGGAGTGTTCTAATTTCATACTTTTACATGTATCTGTCCAGTTTTGCCAGCACCACTTACTGAAGAGGCTGTCTTTTCTCCACTGTATATTCTTGCCTCCTTTATCAAAGATAAGGTGACCATATGTGCGTGGCTTTATCTCTGGGTTTCTATCCTGTTCCATTGATCTATATTTCTTTTTTTGTGCCAGTACCATACTTTTGATTACTGTAGCTTTGTAGTATAGTCCGAAGTCAGGGAGCCTGATTCCTCCAGCTCCATTTTTCTTTACAAGATTGCTTTGGCTATTCGGGGTCTTTTGTGTTTCCATACAAATTGTGAAATTTTTGTTCTAGCTCTGTGAAAAATTCCAGTGGTAGTTTGATAGGGATTGCATTGAATATGTAGATTGCTTTGGGTACTAGAGTCATTTGCACAATGTTGATTCTTCCAATCCAAGAACATGGTATATCTCTCCATCTATTTGTATCATCATTAATTTCTTTCATCATTGTCTTATAATTTTCCGCATACAGGTCTTTTGTCTCCTTAGGTAGGTTTATTCCTAGATATTTTATTCTTTTCATTGCAATGATAAATGGGAGTGTTTTCTTAATTTCACTTTCAGATTTTTCATCATTAGTGTATAGGAATGCCAGAGATTTCTGTGCATTAATTTTGTATCCTGCTACTTTACCACATTCATTGATTAGCTCTAGTAGTTTTCTGGTAGCATCTTTAGGATTCTCTATGTAGAGTATCATGTCATCTGCAAACAGTGACAGCTTTACTTCTTCTTTTCCGATTTGGATTCCTTTTATTTGTTTCTCTTCTCTGATTCCTGTGGCTAAAACTCCCAAAACTATATTGAATAATAGTGGTGAGAGTGGACAAACTTGTCTTGTTTCTGATCTTAGAGAAAATGGTTTCAGTTTTTCACCATTGAGAAGAATGTTGGCTGTGGGTTTGTCATACATGGCCTTTATTATGTTGAGGTAAGTTCCCTCTGTGCTGACTTTCTGGAGGGTTTTTATCATAAATGGGTGTTGAATTTTGTTGAAAGATTTTTCTGCATGTATTGAGAGGATCATATGGTTATTCTCCTTCAATTTGTTGAAAAGGTGTATCACACTGATTGATTTGAGTATATTGAAGAATCCTTGCATTCCTGGGATAAACCCCACTTGATCATGATGTATGATCCTTTTAATGTGCTTTTGGATTCTGTTTGCTAGTATTTTTTTTAACATCTTTATTGGAGTATAATTGCTTTACAATGGTGTGTTACTTACTGCTTTATAACAAAGTGAATCAGTTATACATATACATATGTTCCCATATCTCTTCCCTCTTGCGTTTCCCTCCCTCCCACCCTCCCTATCCCACCCCTCTAGGTGGTCACAAACCACCTAGCTGATCTCCCTGTGCCATGTGGCCGCTTCCCACTAGCTATCCACCCTACGTTTGGTAGTGTATAAATGTCCATGCCACTCTCTCAATTTGTCCCAGCTTACCCTTCCCCCTCCCCATATCCTCAAGTCCATGCTCTAGTAGGTCTATGTCTTTATTCCTGTCCTACCCCTATGCTCTTCATGACATTATTTTTCCTTAGATTCCACATATATGTGTTAGCATACGGTATTTGTTTTTCTCCTTCTGACTTACTTCACTCTGTATGACAGACTCTACGTCCACCCACCTCACTACAAATAACTCAATTTCGTTTCTTTTTATGGCTGAGTAATATGCCATTGTATATATGTGCCACATCTTTATCCATTCATCTGTTGGTGGACAGTTAGTTTGCTTCCGTGTCCTGGCTATTGTAAACAGAGCTGCAATGAACATTTTGGTACATGACTCTTTTTGAATTATGGTTTTCTCAGGGTATATGCCCAGAAGTGGGATGCCTGGGTCGTATGGTAGTTCTATTTATAGTTTTTTATGGAACCTCCATACTGTTCTCCATAGTGGCTGTATCAATTTACATTCCCACGAACAGTGCAAGAGTGTTCCCTTTTCTCCACACCCTCTCCAGCATTTATTGTTTGCAGATTTTTTCATGATGGCCATTCTGACTGGTGTGAGATGATATCTCATTGTAGTTTTGATTTGCTTTTCTATAATGATTAGTGATGTTGAGCATTCTTTCATGAGTTTGTTGGCAATCTGTATATCTTCTTTGGAGAAATGTCTATTTAGGTCTTCTGCCCATTTTTGGATTGGGTTGTTTGTTTTTTTTTTGCTATTGAGCTGCATGAGCTGCTTGTAAATCTTGGAGATTAATCCTTTGTCAGTTGCTTCATTTACAAATATTTTCTCCCATTGTGAGGGTTGTCTTTTGGTCTTGTTTATGTTTTCCTTTGCTGTGCAAAAGGTTTTATGTTTCATTAGGTCCCATTTGTTTATTTTTGTTTTTATTTACATTTCTCTAGGAGGTGGGTCAAAATGGATCTTGCTGTGATTTATGTCATAGAGTGTTCTGCCTATGTTTTCCTCTAAGAGTTTGACAGTGTCTGGCCTTACATTTAGGTCTTTAATCCATTTTGAATTTATTTTTGTGTATGGTGTTCAGGAGTGTTCTAATTTCATACTTTTACATGTATCTGTCCAGTTTTGCCAGCACCACTTATTGAAGAGGCTGTCTTTTCTCCACTGTATATTCTTGCCTCCTTTATCAAAGATAAGGTGACTATATGTACGTGGGTTTCTCTGTGGGCTTTCTGTCCTGTTCCATTGATCTGTATTTCTTTTTTTGTACCAGTACCATACTGTCTTGATTACTGTAGCTTTGTAGTATAGTCTGAAGTCAGGGAGCCTCATTCCTCCAGCTCCATTTTTTGTTTTCAAGATTGCTTTGGCTATTCGGGGTCTTTTGTGTTTCCATACAAATTGTGAAATTTTTTATTCTAGTTCTGTGAAAAATGCTAGTGGTAGTTTGATAGGGATTGCATTGAATCTGTAGATTGCTTTGGGTAGTAGAGTCATTTTCACAATGTTGATTCTTCCAATCCAAGAACATGGTATATCTCTCCATCTATTTGTATCATCTTTAATTTCTTTCATCAGTGTTTTATAGTTTTCTGCATACAGGTCTTTTGTCTCCTTAGGTAGGTTTATTCATAGATATTTTATTCTTTTTGTTGCAGTGGTAAATGGAAGTGTTTTCTTGATTTCACTTTCAGATTTTTCATCATTAGTGTATAGGAATGCCAGAGATTTCTGTGCATTAATTTTGTATCCTACTACTTTACCAGATTCATTGATTAGCTCTAGTAGTTTTCTGGTAGCATCTTTAGGATATTCTATGTAGAGTATCATGTCACCTGCAAACAGTGACAGCTTTACTTCTTCTTTTCCGATTTGGATTCCTTTAATTTCTTTTTCTTCTCTGATTGCTGTGGCTAGAACTTCCAAAACTATGTTGAATAAGAGTGGTGAGAGTGGGCAACCTTGTCTTGTTCCTGATCTTAGTGGAAAAGGTTTCAGTTTTTCACCATTGAAGAGGAACTTGTATGTGGGTTTGTCACATATGGCCTTTATTATGTTGAGGTAAGTTCCCTCTGTGCTGACTTTCTGGAGGGGTTTTATCATAAATGGGTGTTGAATTTTGTCGATAGCTTTCTCTGCATCTATTGAGATGATCATATGGTTCTTCTCCTTCAATTTGTTAATATGATTTATCATGTTGATTGATTTGCGTATATTGAAGAATCCTTTCATTCCTGGAATAAACCCCACTTGATCATGGTGTATGATCCTTTTAATGTGCTGTTGGATTCTGTTTGCTAGTATTTTGTTGAGGATTTTTGCATCTATGCTCATCAGTGATATTGGCCTGTAGTTTTCTTTCTTTGTGACATCTTTGTCTGGTTTTGGTATCAAGGTGATGGTGGCCTCGTAGAATGAGTTTGGGAGTGTTCCTCCCTCTGCTATATTTTGGAAGAGTTTGAGAAGGATAGGTGTTAGCTCTTCTCTAAATGTTTGATAGAATTTGCCTGTGAAGCCATCTGGTCCTGGGCTTTTGTTTTTTGGAAGATTTTTAATCACAGTTTCAATTTCAGTGCTTGTGTTTGGTCTGTTCATATTTTCTATTTATTCCTGGTTCAGTTTCGGAAGGTTGTGCTTTTCTAAGAATTTGTCCATTTCTTCCAGGTTGTCCATATTATCCGCATATGGTTGCTTGTAGTAATCTCTCATGATCCTTTGTATTTCTGCAGTGTCAGTTGTTACTTCTCCTTTTTCATTTCTAATTCTGTTGATTTGAGTCTTGTCCCTTTTTTTGTTGATGAGTCTGGCTAATATTTTATCAATTTTGTTTATCTTCTCAAAGAACCAGCTTTTAGTTTTATTGATCTTTGAGATCGTCTCCTTCTTTTCTATTTCATTTATTTCTGTTCTGATCTGATCTTTATGATTTCTTTCTTTCTGCTGACTTTGGGGTTTTATTCTTTATTCTTTATTCTTTCTCTAACTGCTTTAAGTGTAAAGTTACATTGTTTATTTGAGGTGTTTCTTGTTTCTTAAGGTAGGATTGTATTGCTATAAACTTCCCTCTTAGAATTGATTTTGCTGCCTCCCCTAGGTTTTGGGTCATTGTGTTTTCATTGTTATTTGTTTCTAGGTATTGTTTGATTTCCTGTTTGATTTCTTCAGTGATCTCTTGGTTATTTAGTAGTGTATTGTTTAGCCTCCGTGTGTTTTTAGTTTTTACAGATTTTTTTCTGTAATTGATATTTAGTATCATAGCGTTGTGGTCAGAAATGATACTTTATACTATTTCAGTTTTTTAAAATTTACCAAGGGTTGATTTGTGACTCACAATATGATCTATCCTGGAGAATGTTCCATGAGCACTTGAGAAGACAGTGTATTCTGTTGTTTTTGGCTGGAATGTCCTATAAAATATCAATTAAGCCCATCTGTTTAATGTATCATTTAAAGCTTGTGTTTCCTTATTTATTTTCATTTTGGCTGATGTGTCCATTGGTGAAAGTGGGGTGTTAAAATCCCATATTATGATTGTGTTACTGTTGATTTCCCCTTTTTATGGCTGTTAACATTTGCCTTATGTATTGAGGTGCTCCTGTGTTGGGTGCACAAATATTTACAATTGTTATATCTTCTTTGATTGATCCCTTAATTATTATGTAGTGTCCTTCTTTGTCTCTTGTAATAGCCTTTATTTTAAAGTCTGTTTTGTCTGAGATGAGAATTGCTACTCCAGCTTTCTTTTGATTTCCTTTTGCATGGAATATCTTTATCCATCCCCTCACTTTCAGTCTGTATGTGTTGCTAGGTCTTAAGTGAGTCTCTGTAGACAACCTATATATGGGTGTTGTTTGGTATCCATTCAGCCAGTCTATGTCTTTTGATTGGAGCATGTAATCCATTTACATTTAAGTTAGTTATCGATATATATGTTCCTGTTACCATTTTGTTAATTGTTTCGGGTTTGTTATTATAGATCTTTTCCTTCTTTTGTGTTTCCTGCTTAGAGAAGTTCCTTTAGCATTTGTTGTAAAGCTGGTTTGATGGTGCTGAATTCTCTTGGTGTTTGATTGTCTGTAAAGGTTTTAATTTCTCCATCAAATCTGAATGATATTCTAGCTGGATAGAGTAATCTTGGTTGTAGGTTTTTCCCTTTCATCACTTTGAATATGTCCTGCCTGTGCCTTCTGGCTTGTAGAGTTTCTGCTGATAGATCAGGTGTTATCCTTATAGGGGTTCCTTTGTATGTTATTTGTTGCTTTTCCCTTGCTCTTTTTAATGTTTTTTCTTTTTATTTAATTTTTGATAGTTTGATTAATATGTGTCTTGGCATGTTTCTCCTTGGAATTATCCTGTATGGGACTCTCTGTGCTTCCTGGACCTGATTAACCATTTCCTTTCCCATATAGGGAAGTTTTCAACTATAATCTCTTCAAATATTTTCTCGGTCCCTTTCTTTTTCTCTTCTTCTTCTGGGACCCCTATAATTTGAATGTTGGGGCATTTAATGTTGTCCCAGAGGTGTCTGAGACTGTCCTCAGTTGTTTTCTTTTTTTTTTTTTATTCTGCTCTGCGGTAGTTATTTCCACTATTTTTATCTTCCACGTTACTTATCCGTTCTTCTGCCTCAATTATTCTGCTATTGATTCCTTCTAGAGAATTTTAAATTTCATTTATTGTGTTGTTCATCGTTGTTTGTTTGGTCTTTATTTCTTCTAGGTCCTTCTTAAACGTCTCTTGTATTTTCTCCTTGTATTTCCAAGATTTTGGATAATCTTTATTATCATTACTCTGAATTCTTTTTCAGGTAGACTGCCCATTTTCTCTTCATTTTTTTGGTCTGGTGGATTTTTACCTTGCTCCTTTATCTGCTGTGTGTTTCTCTGTCTTCTTATTTTGCTTGACTTACTGTGTTTTGGTGTCTCCTTTACATAGGCTGCAGGTTTGTTGTTCCTGTTGTTTTTGTTGTCTGCCCTCAGTGGCTAAGGTTGGTTCAGTCGGTTGTGTAGGCTTCGTGGTGGAGGGGACTAGTGCCTGTGGTCTGGTGGATGAGCCTGGATCTTGTCTTTCTGGTGGGCAGGACTGCATCTGGTGGTGTGTTTTGGCTTCGTCTGCGAACTTTGTATGATTTTAGGCAGGCTGTCTGCTAATGGGTGGTGTTGTGTTCCTGTCTTGCTAGTTGTTTGGCATAAGGTGTCTAGCTCTGTAGCTTGCCGGTCATTTAATGGAGCTGGGTCTTAGCATTGAGATGGAGATCTCTGGGAGAGCTTTTGCTGTTTGATATTACGTGAAGCCAGGAGGTCTCTGGTGGACCAACGTCCTGAGCTTGGCTCTCCCACCTCAGAGGCACAGGCCTGACACCTGGCCAGAGTACCAAGACCCTGTGAACCACATGGCTGAGAAGAAAAGGGAGAAAAAAAAGAAAGAAAAGAAAGAAAGAAAGAGAGAAAGAAAGAAAGAAAGAAAGAAAATAAAGTTATTAAAATAAAAAAAATTTTAAATTATTAAAAATTATAAAGTAATTCAAAAAAAGAAAGAAAGAAAGAAGAGAGCAACCAAACTAAAAATCAAATCCACCAATGATAAAAAGTGCTAAAAAAATTATAAAGTAATTCAAAAAAAGAAAGAAAGAAAGAAGAGAGCAACCAAACTAAAAATCAAATCCACCAATGATAAAAAGTGCTAAAAACGATACTAAAAGAAAAAAGGGACAGACAGAACCCTAGGACAAATGGTAAAAGCGAAGCTATGCAGACAAAATCACAGATAGAAGCATACACATACACACTCACAAAAAGAGAAAAAGGAAATATATATATATATAGAAGGAAGCAAGCAACCAAATCAATAAACAAACCTACCAATAATAATAAACTCTAAATACTAAACTAAGATAAACATAAAACCAGAAACGAATTACATGCAGGAAGCAAACCGCAAGTCTACAGTTGCTCCCAAAGTCCACCGCCTCAATTTTGGGATGGTTCGTTGTCTATTCAGGTATTCCACAGATGCAACGTACATCAAGTTGATTGTGGAGGTTTAATCCGCTGCTCCTGAGGCTGCTGGGAGAGATTTCCCTTTCTCTTCTTCATTTGCACAGCTCCTGGGGTTCAGCTTTGGATTTGGCCCCGCCTCTGTGTGTAGGTTGCCTGAGGGCGTCTGTTCTGCACCCAGACAGGACAGGGTTGAAGTAGCAGCTGATTCGGGGGCTCTGGCTCACTGAGGCGGGGGGGAGGGAGGGATATGGAATGCGGGGCAAGCCTGCAGCGGCAGAGGCTGTCGTGACGTTGCAACAGCCTGAGGTGCACCGTGTGTTCTCCCGGGGAAGTTGTCCCTGGATCACGGGACCCTGGCTGTGGTGGGCTGCACAGGCTCCCAGGATGGGAGGTGTGGATAGTGACCTGTGCTTGCACACAGGCTTCTTGGTGGCTGCAGTAGCAGCCTTAGCATTTTATGGCCGTCTCTGGGGTCCGCGCTGATAGCCGCAGCTCGCGCCTGTCTCTGGAACTCGTTTAGGCGGTGCTCTGAATCCCCTCTCCTCATGCACCCCGAAACAATGGTCTCTTGCCTCTTAGGCAGTTCCAGACTTTTTCCCGGACTCTCTCTCGGCTAGCTGTGGTGCACTAGCCCCTTCAGGCAGTGTTCACGCAGCCAACCCCAGTCCTCTCACTGGGATCCGACCTCCAAAGCCCAAACCTCAGCTCCCAGCCCGCACCCACCCTGGCGAGTGAGCAGACAGGCCTCCCAGGGTGGTGAGTGCTGGTCGGCACTGATCTTCTGTGTGGGAATCTCTCCGCTTTGCCCTCTGCACCCCTGTTGCTGCACTCTCCTCCGTGGCTCTGAAGCTTCCCGCCTCTGCCACCTGTATCCACCAGTGAAGGGGCTTCCTAGTGTGTGGAAATTTTTCCCCTTCACAGCTCCCTCCTAGAGGTGCAGGTCCTTTTCCTATTCTTTTGTCTGTTTTTTCTTCTTTCTTTTGCCCTACCCAGGTATGTGGGGAGTTTCTTGCCTTTGGGGAGGTCTGAGGTCTTCTGCCAGTGTTCAGTACGTGTTCTGTAGGAGTTGTTCCACATGTAGATGTATTTCTGATGTATTTGTGGGGAGGAAGGTGATCTCCACGTCTTAATCCTCTGCCAGCTTGAAGGTCTCCCCCGACGATAGCCATTCTGACAGGTGCAAGGTGATACCTCATTGTGGTTTTGTTTCTTTCATTTTTTTTTTTTTTTTTTTTTTTTTTTGGCCATGCCTCGTGCATCGTGGGATCTTAGTTCTCCAACCAGGGATTGAGCCTGGGCCCTCAGCAGTGAAAGCATGGAGTGCTAGCCACTGGACCACCAGGGAATCCCTTCATTGTGGTTTCGATTTGCATTTCCCTGATGATTAACCATGCTGAGCATCTTTTCATGTGCTTTTTGGCCATTTGCATATCCTCTTTGGAGAAATGTCTTCAGTTCTTCTGCCCATTTTTTAATCGGGTTTTTTTTTTCTTTTCTTTTGATGTTGAGTTGTATGAACTGTTTATATATGTTGGATATTAACCCCTTATCAGTCATATCATTTGCAAATATTTTCTCCCATTCAGTAGGTTGTCTTTTCATTTTGTCGATTGTTTATTTTGCTATGCAAAAGCTTTTAAGTTTAATTAGGTCCCATTTGTTTATTTTTGCTTTTATTTCCCTTGTTTAAGGAGACAGATCCAAAAAAATATTGCTATGGTTTATGTCAAAGAGTCTTCTGTCTATGTTTTCCTCTAGGAGTTTTATGGTATCCGGTCTTACATTTAGATCTTTAATCCATTTTGAGCTTACTTTTATATATGTTGTTAGAGAATGTTCTGATTTCATTATTCTACATGTAGCTGTCCAGTTTTCCCAACACTTATTGAAGGGACTGTATTTTCTCCATTGTATATTCTTGCCTCCTTTATCATAGATTAATTTACCATAAGTTCATGGGTTTATTTCTGGGCTCTCTATTCTGTTCCATTGATCTGTGTGTCTGTTTTTGTGCCAGTACCATACAGTTGTGATTACTGTAGCTTTGTGGTATAGTCTGAAGTCAGGGAGCATGGTTTCTCCAGCTGTATTCTTCTTTCTCAAGATTGCTTTAGCTATTTGGGGTCTTTTGTGTTTCCATACAGATTTTAAAATTATTCATTCTATTTCTGTGAAAGATGCCATTGGTATTTTGATAGGGGTTGCATTGCATTTGTAGATTGCCTTGGGTGTGGTATGATCCTTTTTTAACAATATTAATTCTTCCAATCCAAGAACACAGTGTATCTTTCCATTTCATTGTGTCATCTTCAATTCCATTCATTAGAGTCTTTTAGTGTTCCAAGTACAGGTCTTTTACCTCCTTAGGTAGGTTTATTCCTAGGTATTTTATTCTTTTTGATGTGATGGTAAATGAGATTGTTTCCTTAATTTCTCTTTATGATAATTTGTTGTTAGTGTATAGAAATGCAACATATTTCTGTATATTTATTTTGTATCCTGCAACTTTACCAAATTCACCAATGAGCTCTAGTAGTTTTCTGGTGGTGTCTGTAGGATTTTTCTATGTATAGTATCATGTTATCTGCAAACAGTTTTACTTCTTTGTTTCCAATTAGAATTCCTTTTATTTCTTTTTCTTCTCTGATTGCTGTGCCTAGGACTTCCAAACTGTTGAATAAAAGTGGGGAGAGTGGGCATTCTTGTCTCATTCCTGAGCTTAGTGGAAATGCTTTCAGTTTTTCACTGTTAAGTATGATGTTGAGGTATGTTCCCTCTGTGCCCCAGACTTCTTTTTAAATGTCCTATATTTGTACACAGTGATTGGACCCCAGATTAAGGAAGGAATTTTTTTGGCTTTTTAGTATTTTGTGGTGTTTTTATTAAATGAATATCCTAGGATGTGTGGTCAGAACACTTGATGATATAATGAAGTACCAAGGAACTCCAGGACCAGACTGCCAGGTCTTCAGTCCCTGCTCTACTACATATTGAATGTTTGAAATTACGTGAGATACTTAACAGCTCTGTGCCTTCATTTCCTCATCTGTAAACTGGGGATAAAATAATAATAATAATTAGCTTACAATAGTGTTTGTTGCAAGACTGGTTGTTATGAAGATCATAAGAGTTCAAATATGTAAAGTGCTTAGAACAGTGCCTGGCAAATAACTGTTGCTAATAATATTACTACTCCTGGCTCTGTGGCTTGGAAAGATACTTAGGCTCCCTGAGTTTCTATTTCTTTCTTTCTTTTCTTTTATTACTATTTTTTATTTATTTATTTTTGGCTGCGTTGGGTCTTCGTTGCTGTGCGCAGGCTTTCTCTAGTTGCGGTGAGTGAGGGCTACTCTTCATTGCAGTGCATGTGCTTCTCATTGCGATGGCTTCTCTTGTGGCAGAGCATGGGCTCTAGGTCCACGGGCTTCAGTAGTTATGGCACACGGGCTCAGTAGTTGTGGCTCAAGGCTCTAGAGTACAGGCTCAATAGTTGTGGCACATAGGCTTAGTTGATCCGCAGCATGTAGGATGTTCCCAGACCAGGACTCGAACCTGTGTCCCCTGCATTGGCAGGTGGATTCTTAACCACTGCACCACCAGGGAAATCCCTCTGTTTTAAAAAATATTTATTTATTTATTTGGCTGCGCCAGGTCTTAGTTGTGGCATGTGGTATTTTCATTGCCGCATGCAGGATCTTTAGTTGCAGCACGTGGGATCTTTTAGTTGCGGCATGCGGGATCTAGTTCCCTGACCAGGGATTGAACTCGGATCCCCTGCATTGGGAGTGTGGAGTCTTAACCCCTGGACCACCAGGGAAGTGCCAGGTTTCGATTTCTTTAACTCTAAAATGGGGATGATACTTGCTGCCCCATCTAAGTTATAAGGCACTTATGAGGATGAAATAAGATTTTATGTGTGAAAGTGCCATGTGAAGCACTGACAAAAAGTTTTCCTCTTATTAATGATTATTATCATTAAAATAGATATTCTATTTGATGTTTTTTAGCTCATCTATTTTAATTTTTGCATATAAATAATTTATATGATATAGTTACATATTAATAACCTCATATAATTTATAAACAATGTTGTGGGTGCTTAGAAGTTTTTTTACTGAAAGACATACATAATCAAAAAAGCTTGAAAACCTACTGATCTAAAGAAGTGTTTATGATATGAGCTCATTCATGCAGTGTTAACACATTATTGACTGGGGGATTTTTGCATAAACTAATGCCTGTGGCCAAAGATTTGTTTTGTAAGTGAATATTGAAACACCCACGTTTGAGTAAATATCAACAACTTTTTTTGCACTTAATGTATTTATTTGAAACTTTGTACATGTCTTACGAAAGCATTCTAATATTTCGTTAGAGTGTGATAGGCCCTAGCAGGCACCTCTGTGCAGGGGAACAGAACATCTATTACAAATATACCATGTTTCACTGCACTTTCCCCTGGAAGAGCAGACTCTACACTTTCTGGTGACATTTTTTTTTTTTTAGTCCTGTGGATATTATTTCCTCTAGAATACGTTATTTTATTTTACTTGATAGTTGACAAGGTGGATCTTTGCGGGGGACTCTTTTAGAAACGCCACAAGAAGGACCAGGTGCGGGACTACCACTACATTCACCAGAATGGTCAGTTACCCATTCTCTAACTATTGCTAACAAAAGTTGCTTGTAAGTCATTTTATTCTGTGCGTTAAAGCTACAATTAATTTTAAACACATTGAATAAACTGCAATTACTCAAATAGAAACCCACTTTCTTATACCATTTTTGAGTTTTCCAGAGGATATTGAAGTTTTCCAGGCATTGATCAGATCGATCAACTCCTTATATATTTATTATACTCTATTAGACAAGTGGGCTTAGTTATCTCATGGCCACTCCTCCTGTCTTCCTTTCCTGTAGATGCTATGGAGGCGTCATGAATAACTGTCACCATGCGGACTAACCCCTTGTCTTTCCATATAAGAAGAATCACTTCTCCCTTCCATAAGAATGTCATTTCTCCCCTCTGTAGATTTTTAGATTTATCCTTTAATTGGTTTGGTAGACCACAATTATCTCTTATAGTCCCACAAACTCTGGTTTTATTTTTCAACAGTATTTCAGATGTGGACACACTGTTGTAATAATTGTCTTGGTAAATATGGTGCCATGAACTAAGATAAGGTTGTAGGACTGAAACCGTTTCTTGAAGTTTCTTTTCTTCACCCATGTAAGTCTCAAGGTTACATATATATCCGGTTTCACTTTTGCTAACCATCCTGACCGAAATTCCATATTTTGTAAGTTTTCCGGGATTATAGGTTTTGAATCTGAGTCGTCCTCTCCACTTTATCATTGCCTCATCAAGTGATAGCTCTTGTTTGAGTATATAGATCAATTGAAATTTTGGTAGAAAATAATCCAAAAGAGCTTTAACTTTTGAAATTCTGTCTGCAGGAAGTGGAGTTTCCAAGTTATCGTTAAAGTGAAGAAATGTCATTATTTGTTCGAACCTTCTTCTGGTCATAATCTTTGGAAAGATAGGTTTCAAGTAAGGGATCAACCGACTATTTTTTCCAGTGTGACTTTCTTATTTGTCCCATCAAAATTATTAATCCAAGAAACTTTTTCATGTCACTATTGGTTACATCAGTCCATTTTAAAGCCTTATCATACTTTTTATATGATTTTTCATTCTGTTGGTGATACAAGTTTGTTTGAGAAGCGACCAACTTGAAAAAGTCATTACCAAAAATTAATTCTGTTATTTTGCTAATACTTTGCGTGTTATTACATTCAATAGTTATACCTGACACACCTCTAAAGTCTTCTAATTTTTGTTATGAAATGTTGTCCTCAGTCCACTTTTCTGTAGAAGCAAAGGAGCATTCTCCAGCACCGTGAGTTTCATTTTCACTTTCTGTATCAGAATCAATCACTAAGGTTTTTTGTCTTTTTGTTGGTCTAATATTCACATCATCTGAATCAGAACTGTATTCTGAAGAACTACCATCTTCTGAGACACTAGCATATATGTCACTCAGACAATCAGAGAAAGTATCTGCATAAAATTCACTGAAAAGTTCTTCTTCACTCAAAATTTCGCAATGCGTTATTTTTGAAAATTTTATGATAATAAACTTGCATTTATAATATACACAGGGTTGGAACAAAAACCTAACTGAGCAAAATGTGAATGATAATGACAATCATAAGTTGTGATCAGTTTTAAGCTCTAACAACTTCGCATGGTGATGTTAATTGTATCACTCTCTAAAACCATATTGATACGTCTCTGGTCAATAATGTTCGGGTAACAAAAGACGTATTAATACATCTCTGGTCAATAATGTGTTAATTCTGGCATTCTTGGCAGCATGCATCATCAACTGCCTTAAGAATGTCTTTGTACTCTTAGATTTCATATTAAGGAAGGAATTACCTTAAGAAAGTCATTAGCAATAAACAAAGAGCTACAGAAACATGTTGTTCATTGCAACATTGTAATAAAAGTTAGACATAACCTATATGTTCATCAAATAGGGGAATGTTTAAGTAAACTGTGATATATTTATAGGCTGTAGCCTCTGTTATGCAGCTTAGTAAACTATAATAAAGTTCTAAGGTTAGGAATTGTTTTAAAAAATATTTCATGAGGAAGCATTCCCAATATAATGGTAGGTGGAAAAATTAAGATACAAGGAGATATAGATATGCAGAATAACTCCAGTTCTAGTAAAAATGCACATACATAAGACTGGAAAGAAATATATTAACATGCTAATAGTGATTATCTCCTGATAGTAGGATTACGTGTTATTTTTAGTGTCTTCATACTTTTCTATATTTTCTAGTTTTTCTGCAATGAACATGTATTAGTTTTATACTTAGGAAGAAAGAGTTGATTTTAAATAAAAATTTAAAAATATAAGCCATACTTATTATCCTTAGGCTTTAGATTTCCATTAATTGAATACCTTTGTTAGAGTATGAATCATAGGATTGGGAAGGACTTTAACAAGTTATCATGGCCAATTCTGAGAATTTCACTGATGAATTTCAGACAGCTGAATTCGTTTTTTTAAATGTTAAAGTGTATTTTGGGGGTTTCATTTTGTGTGAAATTGACCACTCTTGCAATAAGAGCTTAGACCTCATCTTTTCTTTCAGTCTTAACAACTCGAATTTCTTTAAAAGTTCTTTATTGAGCCTATTCTCCAAACTTTAGCTTCTTGGTGTAGAATTTGATTTAGAAACCAGGAAGACTTGATGTTTATAAAAAACATTGCCTTCCATCACAGTTCTCAAACTTGGCTATATGTCAGAACCATCTGAGGAGCTTTTAAAAAATACAGATGTGTTAAACATTCTGATTTAACAAGTCTGGTCTGGGAGGGGGTAGGGAGGAAGAGGAGAGTAGGGTTTTGAAAATATTCCTAAATAATTTCACAGCTCTTAAATTAAAAATGGGCTCAGTCAAGAACATTTGAAGAAATTTAAATTACTGAGGCTGAAAGAAAGGATGAGGTCCAAACACTTACTGAAATAGCATTTCTTCTTGAATGGTGACACAAGCCTGGTTGTAAAAAGGCAACAAGAGGGCTGTTTTCTCAACTCTAGCAGAAACCCCTTCAGTGGATGTGTGCCCTGCCAGGAATCTAGATGCAATGGGGAAACATCACCATGATATGCTAACTCTATCCTTGGGTCTTTTCTTGGATGTACATTCAGGGTCTCTTTCTACCAAAGCCTTAATCTACTTGTAATGTTGCAGGGACTCATCCCTCTTCTATTTCCTCTATAGTAATAATAGTAGTTGCCATTTACTGAGTTCCTGTTACCTACTAGGTATTTATGTCCATCTATCTCTGATTCTTACCAGAACCTTGAAAGTCAGTTCTTTCACAGATATAGAAACAGGCTCAGATAGATCGAGTTTTTGATCTAAGGTCACATAGGAAATATCAAAACCAGATTTCAAAGCCTGCTCTGCTTGACTCCAGTGCCTGTGCTTTGTCTGTGGCATCATGGTGCCTGCCTCCTTGCTGCTCCCTCATGTGTTTCCGGTGTTCAGATGGCCTACATCCAGGTCTTTAACTTTCTTACTTCAGTGTCTGACTGTGCAGATTTGTGCCTACAGAGAGCAATGTCTTATGAAAGGCTGGGTTTCTTTTTAAAATTGTCCTTTCAGGGAACGGTGTGAGGAGCTCCGTGTTGAGTTGTCCTGTATCCATCAGAAGGCAGTGAGCAAGGATCGGAAAGCACAGATAGCATTTAATGAGGAGCTGAAAAGGCAGAAGCTGGTGGAAGAGCAGATGTTCTCAAAGCTCTGGGAGGAAGACCGACTGGCCAAAGAGAAGCGAGAAGCCGAAGAGGCGAGGAGACAAAGAGAGCTGGTGGAGAACACACGGCTGGGGCTGAATGCCCAGATCACCAGCATCCAGGCGCAAAGGCAGGCAGCACGGCGGCTGAAGGAGGAGGAGGCGTGCCTTGTGGTGGGTCTTTTGAAATGCTTGTGATAGGATGATGAACTCAGTGGCTAGAATACAGTTTCCGGGCCTGCTACTGTAGTTTGCCTGATGGCCAAGGCTCATTCACAGAGCAACAGACCATGGTCAGAGCCTTGGATTTCAAGGCCCAGCTGACAGTGCCATCTCATTGTATAGGGCAAGTTACTTCACTACTGTGATTCAGTTTCCTCATCTACAAAATGAGGCAAAGGGCACTTGTCTTTGTTGTGAGGAAGAAATGGGATAATCATTGGCAGTGCCAATGAAGCCTAGTGGCAATTTGGCAACATCCCCCCATTCTTTGATATGAATAATTGATAGTTTCCAAATCCTATATAAAGTGCTTGTACAACAGCTACAGTGACCCCCCAGACCACCAGCATCAATAATTTTGTTCCTACAAGATCACTGCCCCTAGTATATACAAATTAGAGTTGTCAATGGAAATGTGTGCAAGCACTCAAAAAGGTAGCAATTTTATACGTATATAAAGCTTTCAACATCTGATACTTTAATACCACTAAATTTAGGAAGATGGTAATATTTTCTTGGGGAATCCCAAGTATTGAAATTTGAAACCATAAGAAACATCAAAGGTAAGGTACATGCAGAGCCCAGAAATCTTCTCTGGGTTTAAGATTGTTTTATTTTGAAGAGTTTAGTAGAAGATCTCTAAGAAAATCAAAATAGTGGCCCCCAAATGGCCTTATATATACCCCCTCCTCTGGTGTAAGATACTTAGTGAGCCAGTTTTACTCACAACACTTCTGACACCAAATGTGTGGGTTTTTTTCTCACATCAAACAATACTCTGATGCTCTGCAGACACTGATTAGGTGTCCTACAATTTGATTCAGTTCTGATACTATGTGGAGTTAGTGTCAGACTCCGTAAGTTGAAGGGCTTAGTCCCACAAGACTGCCCTCACTTCAGATACCCATCACAAGTAGTGGGTCCCTAGGTTACCCACACTTCTGTCCAGCTTGGCTACAAAGTCCAAGGTTCTCATGACTCCCCCTCAGTTTCAGTAATTCACTAAAATAGCTCATAGAACTTAGGAAAGTGCTTTACTTACCATTACCAGCTTATTGTAAGGTATACAACTCAGAGATGGTCAAATGGAAGAGATGCATAGGGGAAGGTATGTGGGGTGGTACACAGAGCTTCCGTGCCCCCACCACCTTGATGCATTCAATCCAGAAGCTCTCTGGACCTCATCATTTGGGGGTTTATGGAGGTTTCATCACATGGGCGTGATTGATTAATTCAATCACCATTGGTGATTGAACTCAATCTCTGGCCCCTCTTCCCTCCCTGGAGGTCAAGGGGTGGAGCTAAAGTTCCAACCCTCTGATCACATGGTTTGGTCTTTCTAGTTATCATCTCCCATCCTGAAGCTATCTAGGGGGTCCAGCCACTGGTCATCTCATTAGGCTACAAAAGATAATCTTATCACTTTGGAGATTTCAAGGGTGTTAGGAGCTATGTGCCAGGAACCAGGGGCAAAGACAAAATATTTATATTTTATAGCACACCTAGCTATCTCTATTTCTACCTTACTTTAAAAAAATTTTTTTTTGGAAATAACTTTAACAAGGAGTTGCCAAAAATATTAGAGTTTCTTTGTACCTTTACATGACAAAATATTATATATAGAGACTTATAAAAACTTAAACTCGTATAATACTTTCAACTAAAGTTACTCCCTTATTTAACTAAACTAAAAAACCCTCCTTTGGATTTCACCAGCTTTTACATGCACTCTTTGGAGGAAGGGGTGTAGTTCTATGAAATTTTACCATATGTAACCACTACATTTATGTAACCACTACTGAATCAGGATATAGAATTGTTCCATCATTCAAAGAAACTCCTTCCAGCTACTCCTTTACTGTTATAACCTCTGTCAAAGAAAATTCAATTAACAATCAAGTTAAGAAGGAAAAGAGAATTTTATTCAAGCCAAACTAAGGATTATATAATACAAGAGACAGACTCAGAAGCTCTGAGAATTGTTCCACCTGTTAGTAGTTGAAGGCACAGTCATATACATTTTCAAGACAGAGGATCATACATCAAAATGACGCACTGACATTTTACATAAGATCACCAAAGATACATAGTCCGGGTAAGCACATACGAAGCAAGCAGTAAGTCACCGTGACCCCTTACAGAGTTGGGAAAGAATATTAATCTTCTATAAAGTTCTATTGCTGGCGTCAGAAGAAAGAAAAAAGAATTGATCTTTGCTGTGAAGTAGGCATTCCCATCTTTGAGGAGGTCTGGTTAATGTATAATGAAGATGCACATTGCACTGTAAAGGGGGAGGGAGGAGGCCCAAACAGAGAGAGAAAGAATTTTATGTTTACATTTTCATCCTACCTTAAAATATAAATTTTATTTCATCACCACCCTCAACCCTAACCCCTGGCAGCCACTGATGGGTTCTTTATCTCTATTATTTTGTAATTTCAAGAATGTTTTTTCACCCTTTTTAATGTTATAATTATAACATTTGTTATAATTATAACAGTAATGTCATATTAAATAATAATATGAACACTTTCAAATGCACAGAAGTGGAGAGTACAATGATCATACTCATGTACTGATCTCCCAGTTTCAGCAGCTGTTGCATTTTGACATGTTGATTTCCTATATTCTACCTCCTTCTGTTTTTGTTTTAAAATATGTCCCAGGGACTTCCCTGGTGGTCCAGTGGTAAAGAATCCACCTTACAATGCAGGGGACGCAGGTTCAATCCCTGGTCAGGGAACTAAGATCCTACATGCTGCAGGGCAACTAAGCCCGTATGCCACAACTACTGAGCTTGCGTGCCTCAGCTAGAGCCCGCGTGCCCCAAACTACGGAGCCCACGTGCTCTGGAACCCAAGCACCACAACTAGAGAAGAGAAAACCCGCACGCCACAACTAGAGAGAAGCCCGCATACCACAACAAAGAGCCCGCACGCTGCAATGAAAGATCCCGCGTGCCTCAGCAAAGATCCTGTGGGCCACAACTAAGACCGGACGCAGCCAAAAATATATGTGTGTGTGTGTGTGTGTGTGTGTGTGTGTGTGTGTGTGTATCCCAGACATGTCATTTCTCCCTTAAATACATCTCTAGTATGCGTCTCAACAACATGATTAAGGATATTTTCTTATACAATGCCAATATCAAACCTAAAAAAATTAATAATAATTCATTGCTATCATCTAAAATCAGCATCAAATTTCCATCACTGTCTAAGTTATTTGACATTTAAATCAGGATCCAAACGTTGTTGTCCTCTTATAAGTCTCTTTTAGAATGAGTCACTGTTTATTATTCAAATATGGTCACATTTGAGATTGAAAGGGGTGCATTTAATTCAGTACATAAGCGCAACAGTGTAAAATCAGAACTATCCTGGGAAAACCAAGACATAGTAAACTGCTTTTAGGTCTCTTAATTTTGAGCAGTTCTCCCCCCATACCATCTTTACCTGCTTCATAGTCTGATTTGGCTGATTTCTGCCTCCTGGTATAGTCAACCTTACTTTTTAAAAAGTGTGGCCTGGAACTTCCCTGGTGGTCCAGTGGCTAAGACTCCACAATCCCACTGCAGGGGCCCCGGGTTTGATCCCAGGTCGGGGAACTAGATCCCACATGCCACAAGTAAAAGTTTACATGCCGCAACTGAAGATCCCGCATGCCGCAACGAATGTCCTGCACGCGGCAACTAAGACCCGGTGCAGCCAAATAAATAAATGAATGAAAAATAAATAAATAAATAAAAAGTGTGGCCTGCTATCCCACTGGCTTTCATGTTTGATATCCATCGTTTTTCCTTAAATATTGCAGAGCATTTTTACTTTTATTGTCTCATTTGACCCTCACAATTCAGTGTGGAATTACTCTCATGACATTAATGGAAAAGTCTAGCATATAACTTTCTTCTCACAAGCCAGAAATCATGGCAATCATGGCTGTTGTGAGTCTCAGTTAGATCAAGTCAATTGGGGATTATATCCCTCCTCACTATCAATGTGTCATCTCCTGTCCCCGCTGGGCAAGGACTTATCCCTCCAGGAGAGTGCAAATGCCTTTGACAGGAGGATTAATGCCTCAGTTTATACCAAGCTCACAGCACCCAACAGCAGTGGTACCCCAGTTAAAACTGATTGGTCAGGCAGTTAAGCTAGCCAGGAGGGTCAGATAGATAAGAAAATGAGAGGAATGGGGGAGAGCTTTTAAAGAACAAAATGCTTAATTTACTTTTGTATATTTAGCTGATGTGGACATCTGCATTTCTGGACTCTTATTGCTGGTTAATAATGTATGCAAATCTAGATGTGCAGATGTGCATAGAAGACTAAAGTCTGGAAGGTCAATACACCAAAACGTTGAGAATGGTAGTGGGTGAATGGGTATTAAGAATAAAAGTGATTTATCCTTATACTTTTCTGCATTTTGAACTCCACAACTATTTATTACTTGATAATCACACACAGACAGCAATTTCACAAAGCCGTATTGCTGATTCAGCAATGAAAAGGCAAGTTTTATTTCTTATAGTACCTTTTCAGCCAGGAGTGTGTGTTTCCAAGAAACCATTTATTCTCACCTCTTAAATGAAATGCATTAACTTCTTTGTTTTGTCCAACTGTACTGATACAGTATCTTCACTATTGTTCTGCCATAGGAAAATGACAAAGCACAGGTGAAACTTGAGAATGAACAGGATAGGCTAAAGAAACAGAAGACAAAACAGGAAATAAGGGCTGCTTTGCAAAAAGCCCTCCAAGAGAAGATGGAGCATATTCAGCAGGAATACAGAGAAGATCAGGACTTGAACATGAAGCTCATGCAAAGCGCCCTTCAAAACTTACAGGAAGAGGCTGATAAAAGGAAGCAAAAAAGAGTAAGACATTTATTCAGTGCCTACTGTGTGCTGGATGAGGTTCCTTGTTGAGCTCTCAGTCTTACGGGAGCCAGCCATGTGTAGAATAAAGCATAACTGCTACTGTAAGTGTGGTCCACGAACCAACAGCATTAGCATCATCTGGGAGGATGTTAGAAATAGAAATTCATAGGCTTCAGACTCAGAATCTCCAAATTCAGATCTTGGCCGGTACAAGAAACCTGTTTTAACAAGTTCTCCCAGGTGATTCTGATGCTCACTAAAATTTGAGAACTCCTACTCTATAACATGGTATTAGTACTGTGATAGCAGGATGGGATCGCAGGAAGTGGAGTGACTAAGTATGTCCAGAAGTTGGGGAAGACATCACTGAGAAAGTGGTGTTCAAGTTGTACTTTGAAGGATATGTAGTTTTGACAGGCAAAGAGAGTAGAGAAAATCATTCCAGTGTTTATTCAGCTGTTTCTTTAAAATTTGTATTGAACTCTTTAGGGTGTTGTTGTTTTCCTAAAGGTACTATGATTTGTTTTGTTTTGTTTTGATAGACTTTATTTTTTAGAGCAGTTTTAGGTTCACAGCAAAATTGGGCAAAAAGTACAGAAACTTCCCATATACCCCCTGCCCCAACACATGCATAGCCTTCCCCATTCTCAACAGCCTCCACCAGAGGGTACATTTGTTACAATTGATGAACCTACATTGACACATTATCACCCAAAGTCCATAGTTTACATTAGGGTGCATTCTTTGGTGGTGTAGATCTATAGGTTTGGACAAACATATGATGACATTTATCCACCATGAGAGTATTATACAGAGTGATTTCACTAGGCTAAAAATCCTCTGTGCCCCACCTGTTCATCCCTTCCTCCACCCCAAACCCCTGGAAACCACTGATATTTTTACTGTCTCCATAGTTTTGCCTTTTCCAGAACGTCATATCATTGGAATCATATAGTATGTAGCCTTTTCAGATTGGCTTCTTTCACTAACTAATATGCATTTAATTTCCCTCCATATCTTTTCATGGCTTGATAGCTCATTTACTTTTAGCACTGCATCTATTCCATTGTGTGGATGTACCACAGTATATTTATCCAGTCACCTTCTGAAGGACATCCTTGGTTGCTTCCAGGTTTTGGTGATTATGAATAAAGTTATTGTGTACATTCTTAGGCAGGTTTTTGTGTGAACATAACCTTTGGGTAAATATCAGCATAACCTTTGGGCAAATATCAAGAAGCGTTATTGCTGGATCATATGGTAAGAGTATGTGTAGTTTTGTAAGAACAGCCAAATTGTCTTCCAAAGTGTCTATACCATTTTGCATTCCTACCAGCAATGAATGAGAGTTCCTATTGTGCAGCGTCCTTGTCAGTATTTCGTGTCATCCGTATTCTGGACTTGAGCCATTCTATTAGGTGCGTAGTGACATGTCATTGTTGTTTAATTTTAATTTCCCTAATGTCATGTGATATAGAGCATTAAGGATCCTGAGCCCAATTCCAATATGTAGAGTGGTATCCAAGCACTGCTCGGGACACGAGCTGGGTGTCCTACAATTCCGTTCAATTCTGACACTATCTACCTAGAGATAGCATCGGATTCCACAGGGAAAGGGCTCAGTTCTATAAGACTGCCCTCTACTTCAGTTGCCAGTCACAAGCCCAGATGGTTACCTGTGCATCTGACCAACTGGCTACAAACTGGAAGTTCCAATGATTTCCCCCTCAAACCCAGGATGCCAATTGCAAATCCAAGTTGTTACTTGACAGACTGGCTGTAAATCAGAGGTTCCCATGACCCCCTCCTTGAGTTCAATTGATTGGCTAGAGCAGCTCACAGAACTCAGGAAACCAGTTTGCTCACTAGCTTACCAATTTATTACAGAGTATATTAAAGGATACAAATAAATAGCCAGATGAAGAGACATATAGGATGAGGTCCTGAACAAAGGAGCTTCTGTCCTCATGGAGTTTGGGGCCTGGCATGGTGGAAGTGTTCTGGTTCCCCAATTCTGAACCCTCTCCTTTGGGGTTTTTATGTAGGCTTCATTACATAGACATGATTGGTTAAGTCATTGGCCATCAGTGATTGATTTCACCCTCCAAACCTTCTCCCCTCCCCAGAGGTCAGGGAACTGGGGCTGAAAGTTCCAACCCTCTAATCACATGGTTGGTTCTCCTGGCAACCAGAGGTGTGGTCCAAAAGTCACCTCATTAACAGAACAAAAGACAACTTTGTTGCTCTCATCACTTAGGAAATTCTAAGGGTTTTAGGAGTTCTGTGCCAGAAATGGGGATGAAGACCAAATATATATTTATTATAAATCATAATACCACAAGCATCTTTTTATATGTTTGCCATCTGTATATTTTTGATGAGGTGCCTGTTAAGATATTTGGCTCATTTTTTGAGTTGTTTGTTTTCTTCTTGTTGAGTTTTAAGAGTTCTTTGTATATTTTATCGCGAAAGCACCCTTCCTACCGTCTTGTTGTAGCTTCTTCTTTGTCTTTGGACGTAGAATATCTCTTCTGGTAGGTCCCAGTCTTTTTTTGTTAATGGTTGTTGAGCAGTTAGTTGTGATTTTTGTGTTTTCATGAGAGGAGGGGAGCTCAAGTCCTTCTGTTCCACCATCTTGTCTCCAATGCTCTCTGTATATTTTAGATAACAGTCCGTTATCAGATAAGTTTTTAGCAAATATTTTCTCCCAGTCTGTGACTTGTCTTTCATTCTCTTGATCAGAGCTTTCATAGAGCAAAATTTTTAATTTTAATGAAGTCTAGCTTATCTATTCTTTCTTTCATGGATTATGCCTTTGCTATTGTATCTAAAAGCTTATCACCAAACCCAAGGTCACCTAGATTTTCTCCTTTGTTATCTTCTAGGAGTTTTTTTTTTTTTCTTTTACAACTTCTAGGAGTTTTATATTTTATGTTTAGATCTTTGGTCCATTTTGAGTTAATTTTTGTAAAGGTGTAAGGTCTGTTTCTAGATTCTATTTTTTTTTTTTTTGGCATGTAGATGTCCAGTTGTTCTAGCACAATTTGTTGAAGAGATTCTCTTAACTCCATTGTATAGCCTTTGCTTCCTAGTCAAAGATCAGTTGACTATATTTATATGAGTCTATTTTGGGACTCTATGTTCTTTTCTATTGATCCATTGATCTATTCTTTCACCAATTCCATACCATCTTGATTACTATAGTAAGTCTTAAAGTTGGGCAGGGTCAGTCGTCTGACTTTGATCTTGTCCTTAAATACTGAGTTGGCCAATTTGGGTCTTTAGCCTCTTCATATAAATTTTAGAATCAGTTTGTTGATTTCCACAAAATAATTTGCTGGGATTTTTTTTTAATTACATTGAATCTATAGATCAAGAATGGAAGAACTGACATTTTGACAATATTGAGTATTCCTATTCATGAACATGGACTATCTCTCTATTTAGTTCTTTGATTTTTCTCATCAGCTTTGTGCTTTTCCTCATATAGATCTGGTACATATTTTGTTAGATTTGTACCTATGTATTTCATTTTTGGGGTGCTAATGTAAATGGTATTGTGTTTTTAATTTCAAATTCTACTTCATTGCTGGTATATAGGAAATCAGTTGACTTTTGTATGTTAACCTTGTATCCTGTAACCTTCCTTTAATTGCTTATTAGCTCCAGGAGTTTTTTATAGGTTCCTTCAGATTTTCTACATAGACGACCAAGTTATCTGTGAAAAAAGACCAACTTTATTTTGTTCTTCCCAATCAATATACCTTTCATTTCCTATTCTCGTCTTATTGTTTCAGCTAGGACTTTCAGTATAATGTGAAAAAAAGTGCTGAGAGGGGGGGCATCCTTGCCTTGTACCTGATTTTAGTGGGAAAGCTTCTAGTTTTTCATCATTAAGTATGATGTTAGTTGTAGGTTTTTTGTAGATATTCATTATCAAATTGAGGAATTCCCACCTTTATTCCTGGTTTACTGAGAGGGTTTTTTTAAATTTTAACATGAGTGGGTGTTGGATTCGGCCAAAACTTTTTTCTGCATTACTTGATATGATCATGTGGTTCTTCTTCTTTAGCCTGTTGATATGATGGATTACATTAATTGATTTTTGCATGGTGAACCAGCCTTGCTACCTAGGATAAACCAATCAGAGAAGAAAAGAAATAAATGGAATCCAATTCAGAAAAGGAGAAATAAAGCTGTCACTGTTTGCAGATGACATGATACTATACAAAGAGAATCCTAAAGATGCTACCAGAAAACTACTAGAGCTAGTCAATGAATTTGGTAAAGTAGCAGGATACAAAATTAATGCACAGATATCTCTGGCATTCCTATACTCTAACAATGAAAAATCTGAAAGTGAAATTAAGATAACACTCCCATTTACCATTGCAACGAAAAGAATAAAATATCTAGGAATAAACCTACCTAAGGAGACAAAAGACCTATATGCAGAAAATTATAAGACACTGATGAAAGAAATTAAAGATGATACAAATAGATGGAGAGATATACTATGTTCTTGGATTGGAAGAATCAACATGGTGAAAATTACTCTACTACCCAAAGCAATCTACAGATTCAATGCAATCCCTATCAAACTACCACTGGCATTTTTCACAGAACTAGAACAAAAAATTTCACAATTTGTATGGAAACACAACAGACCCCAAATAGCCAAAGCAATCTTGAGAATGAAACATGGAGCTGGAGGAATCACGCTCCTTGACTTCAGACTACACTACAAAGCTACAGTAATCAAGACAGTATGGTACTGGTGCAAAAACAGAAATATAGATCAATGGAACTGGATAGAAAGCCCAGAGATAAACCCACGCACATATGGACACCTTATCTTTGATAAAGGAGGCAAGAATATAGAGTGGAGAAAAGACAGCCTCTTCAATAAGTGGTGCTGGGAAAACTGGACAGGTACATGTAAAAGTATGAAATTAGAACAGTCCCTAACACCATACACAAAAATAAACTCAAAATGGATTAAAGACCTAAATGTAAGGCCAGACACTATCAAACTCTTAGAGGAAGACATAGGCAGGACACTCTGTGACATAAATCACAGCAAGATCCTTTTTGACCCACCTCCTAGAGAAATGTAAATAAAACCAAAAATAAACAAATGGGACCTAATGAAACTTCAAAGCTTTTGCACAGCAAAGGAAACCATAAACAAGATGAAAAGGCAACCCTCAGAATGGGAGAAAATATTTGCAAATGAAGCAACTGACAAAGGATTAATCTCCAAAATTTACAAGCAGCTCATGCAGCTTAATAACAAAAAAACAAACAACCCAATCCAAAAATGGGCAGAAGACCTAAATAGACATTTCCCCAAAGAAAGAATGCTCAACATCATTAATCATTAGAGAAATGCAAGTCAAAACTACAATGAGATATCATCTAACACCGGTCAGTAAGGCCATCATCAAAAAATCTAGAAACAATAAATGCTGGAGAGGGTGTGGAGAAAAGGGAACACTTTTGCACTGTTTGTGGGAATGTAAATTGATACAGCCACTATGGAGAACAGTATGGAGGTTCCTTAAAAAACTAAAAATAGAATTACCATATGACCCAGCAATCCCACTTCTGGGCATATACCCTGAGAAAACCATAATTCAAAAAGAGTCATGTGCCAAAATGTTCATTTCAGCTCTGTTTACAATAGCCAGGACGTGGGAGCAACCTAAGTTTCCATTAACAGACAAATGGATAAAGAAGATGTGGCACATATATAAATGGAATATTACTCAGCCATAAAAAGAAATGAAATTGAGTTATTTGTTGTGAGATGGATGGACCTAGAGTCTGTCATACAGAGCGAAGTAAGTCAGAAAGAGAAAAACAAATACCGTTTGCTTACACATATATATGGAATCTAAGAAAGAAAAAAAAAAGATCATGAAGA
Organism: Monodon monoceros; assembly: GCF_005190385.1. NCBI lineage: Eukaryota > Metazoa > Chordata > Mammalia > Artiodactyla > Monodontidae > Monodon > Monodon monoceros. The sequence continues at coordinate 277,514 of NW_021700178.1, forward strand.
ACCTAGGGGTAAGACGGGAAAAAAGACACAGACCTACTAGAGAATGGACTTGAGGATATGGGGAGGGGAAAGGGTAATCTGTGATCAGTGAGAGAGTGGCATGGACATATATACACTACCAAATGTAAAATAGATAGCTAGTGGGAAGCAGCCACATAGCACAGGGAGATCAGCTCAGTGGTTTGTGACCACCTAGAAGGGTGGGAGGGTGGGAGGTAGGGAGACACAAGAGGGAAGAGATATGGGAACATATGTATATGTATAATGGATTCACTTTGTTATAAAGCAGAAACTAACCATTGTAAAGCAATTATACTCGAATAAAGATGTTAAAAAAAAAAGATCAGCTGTTATCCTTATGGGGATTCCCTTGTGTGTTATTTGTTGTTTTTCCCTTGCTGCTTTTAATTGTTTTTCTTTGTATTTAATTTTTGATAGTTTAATTAATATGTGTCTTGGTGTGTTTCTCCTCGGATTTATCCTTTATGGGACTCTCTTTGCTTCCTGGACTTGATTAACTATTTCCTTTCCCATGTTAAGGAAGTTTTCAACTATAATCTCTTCAAATATTCTCTCAGTCCCTTTCTTTTTCTCTTCTTCTTCTGGGACCCCTGTAATTTGAATGTTGGTGCATTTAATGTTGTCCCAGAGGTCTCTGAGACTGTCCTCAATTCTTTTCATTCTTTTTTCTTTATTCTGCTCTGCAGTAGTTATTTCCAGTATTTTATCTTCCAGGTCACTTATCCGTTCTTCTGCCTCAGTTATTGTGCTATTGATCCCTTCTAGAGTATTTTTAATTTCATTTATTGTGTTGTTCATCACTGTTTGTTTGCTCTTTAGCTCTTCTAGTTCCTTGTTAAATGTTTCTTGTATTTTCTCAATTCTGTTTCCACGATATTGGATTATCTTTACTATCATTATTCTGAATTCTTTTTCTGGTAGACTGCCTATTTCCTCTTCACTTGTTAGGTCTGGTGGTTTTTTTCCTTGCTCCTTCATCTGCTGTGTGTTTCTCTGTCTTCTCATTTTGCTTAACTTACTGTGTTTCGGGACTCGTTTTCGCAGGCTGCAGTTTGTAGTTCCCGTTGTTTTTGGTGTCTGTCCCCAGTGGCTAAGGTTGGTTCAGTGTGTTGTGTAGGCTTCCTGGTGGAGGGGACTCGTGCCTGTGTTCTGGTGGATGAGGCTGGATCTTGTCTTTCTGGTGGGCAGGTCCACGTCTGGTGGTGTGTTTTGGGGTGTCTGTGGCCTTATTATGATTTTAGTCAGCTTCTCTGCTAATGGATGGGGTGGTGTTCCTGTCTTGCTAGTTGTTTGGCATAGGGTGTCCAGCACTGTAGCTTGCTGGTCGTTGAGTGGAACTGGGTCTTGGTGTTGAGATGGAGATCTCTGGAAGATTTTCATCATTTGATATTATGTGGAGCTGGGAGGTCTCTTGTGGACCAGTGTCCTGAAGTTGGCTCTCCCACCTCAGAGGCACAGCACTGACTCCTGGCTGCAGCACCAACAGCCTGTCATCCACACGGCTCAGAATAAAAGGCAGAAAAAAAAAAGGATGAAAGAAAGAAGATAAAATAAAATAAAGTTATTAAAATAAAAAAATAATTATATTAAGAAAAAAAATTTTTAAGTAAAAAAACGGACAGACAGAACCCTAGGACAGATGGTAAAAGCAAAGCTATAGAGACAAAGTCACACACAGAAGCATGCACATGCACACTCACAAAAAGAGAAAAAGGGGAAAAAAATATATATATCGTTGCTCCCAAAGTCCACCTCCTCAACTTGGGATGACTTGTTGTCTCTTCAGGTATTCCACAGATGCAGGGTACATCAAGTTGATTGTGGAGAATTAATCCGCTGCTCCTGAGGAGGCTGGGAGAAATTTCCCTTTCTCTTCTTTTCTTGCACAGCTCCTGGGGTTCAGCTTTGGCTTTGGCCCCGCCTCTGCATGTAGGTCGCCTGAGGGCGTCTATTCTTCGCTCAGACAGGACGGGGTTAAAGGAGAAGCTGCTTCGGGGGCTCTGGCTCACTCAGGCCGTGGGGAGGGAGGGGTACGGATGCGGGGCGAGCCTACGGCGGCAGAGGCCGGTGTGACGTTGCACCAGCCTGAGGCGCGCTGTGCGTTCTCCCGGGGAAGTTGTCCCTGGATCACGGAACCCTGGCAGTGAGGGACTGCACAGGCTCCCGGGAGGGGGTGTGTGGATAGTGACCTGTGCTTGCACACAGGTTTCTTGGTGGCGGCAGCCACAGCCTTAGCGTCTCATGCCCCTCTCTGGTGTCTGTGCTGTTAACCGTGGCTCGCGCCCGTCTCTGGAGCTCCTTTAAGCAGCTCTCTTAATCCCCTCTCCTCGCACACCAGGAACCAGAGGCAAGAAAAAGTCTCTTGCCTCTTCGGCAGCTCCAGGCTTTTTCCCGGACTCCCTCCCGGCTAGCTGTGGCGCACTAGCCCCCTTCAGGCTGTGTTCATGCCGGCAACCCCAATCCTCTCCCTGGGATCCGACCTCCGAAGCCGGAGCCTCAGCTCCCAGCCCCCGCCCGCCCCGGCGGGTGAGCAGACAAGCCTCTCGGGCTGGTGAGTGCTGGTTGGCACCGGTCCTCTGTGCGGGGATCTCAACGCTTTGCCCTCCACACCCCTGTTGCTGCGCTCTCCTCCATGGCTCCAAAGCTTCCCCCCTTCGCCACCCGCAGTCTTTCCCCGCGAAGGGGCTTCTAGTGTGTGGAAACCTTTCCTCCTTCACAGCTCCCTCCCACTGGTGCAGGTCCCGTCCCTATTCTTTTGTCTCTGTTTATTCTTTTTTCTTTTGCCCTACCCAGGTATGTGGGGAGTTTCTTGTCTTTTGGGAGGTCTGAGGCCCTCTGCCAGCGTTCAGTAGGTGTTCTGTAGGAGTTGTTCCACATGTAGATGTATTTCTGATGTTTTTGTGGGGAGGAAGGTGATCTCCGTGTCTCACTCTTCTGCCATCTTGCAGCTCCTCCATAGATTATTGATTTTAGATCTTTTTCTTTCCTTATATGTATGTGTGTGCATATATGTATATACGTGTGTGTATATTTATATATATATTCTAGAGGAAGTACATGGCATGCCTTCAGGGACCACAGATGGTAGTCAAAGCAGAGTGCAGACAGAGAGAGGCAGGACCTGAGGCACATGCCTTTGTTAGGATCCATGGGTGGAGTACTTTGTGGTTCCCAGGCTAAGGCTGGATTGGTCAACTCAAAACAAAAGTGTGGGGTTTCAGTAAGCCCCACAGGGGTCTTATCTAAGAGGTATATAAGGGGAAGATGTTGGGAGGTGGGGCACTGTCGATCACAGGGGCTCTTGGGGAAGTCATATTAGGAACTTACATTAGCTTGTGACTCTGTGGACTGCTATGTAGAGCATGCACTTGCATGAGGGCTCGTGTCAATTTGAGATCCCTGCAGGATACTTAGCCAAACAATATGGATTCAGAGGCAGCGATGCAGTAGAGTAGCTTAGCTAAACTCTTTTTTTTTTTTTTGTGGTACACGGTCCTCTCACTGTTGTGGCCTCTTCCGCTGTGGAGCACAGGCTCCGGACGCGCAGGCTCAGCGGCCATGACTCACAGGCCCAGCCACTCTGTGGCATGTGGGGTCTTCCCGGACCGGGGCATGAACCCATGTCCCCTTCATCGGCAGACAGACTCTCAACCACTGTGCCACCAGGGAAGCCCTTAGCTAAACTCTTGACAGTCTATCTTGTGATTCCTTGTCATCAGGAATAACAATCACTTGTGTAGTGGATATGTTAAAGACATAGGTATTGTTTTCTTTCTTTAAAAAAAAATTTTTTTTTTACCATGCCGCATGGCATGTGGGATCCTAGTTCCCATACCAGGGAGCAAGCCTGCACCCCCTGTATTGGAAGCACGGCGTCCCAACAACTGGACCACCAGGGAAGTCCCAGTATTGTTTTCTGAAGCCACCTTAAGGCACATTTAACCAAGGCAATAATGATGAAGCCTATGATAAATAGACTTGCTACTGTTTGGAATCCAGGTCTTAGCCATTGCCCTCAGGTGGATGTCGAGAGCCATGAGAACAAATCAGGGACCTCGGAATGTGGGAATTTGTTGAAATACTTTAGTGATATTAAGCATGACCTGTATCTCTTGACATCTGGAGGTTGGCCTGTAACAATGTTACAATAATAGGGATCATCTCCATGGATAGCTTGCAGACTGGGCAGAGTCAAGTAGACCTGCTCCAGCCCCTTGAGTCAGATCCACAACAGACTATGAATGCGGTGTTATTCATCGTTAAGAGGCGATGAGTATACAGGGTGAGGTCCAGCCTTTGTGTTTGAGTATAGTCGGTAGCCCTCAGAAAGTACTGCAGTTACTTTGATGCCTACCCACAGGGTGCCATGTGTAGGGTCTAGATTAGGGGTTTGGTCCAGCCTAAATGAGGCTCGAGGTGTTTTGGAGGGAATTAGTACAAGGGTCTGATAACCAGGAAGAGCTATAGGATACGTAGGGACATGGGGCTGTACATCTTGCCCTGGGTGCTCACAGACCCAACACCTTTTTACTTGCAAGTCCTGAGCTGCCACCTTGCAGGTTTGTATGAATATATTTGTCATGTAGGATCTAGGGTTGTGGTGTGGGGCAGGATCGTGGCATGCAGCAGGAAGGAGTTGTGGATGAGATGTAGAGAGGTGTGGAGGTAGCTTTTTGGGTATGGAGGATGTGCTGGCAGTGGTGGTGGTGCTGGGAATAATGAGGGGAGTAGGCCTGTTGTGGATACATCAGGTAGAAAGCAAAAGCTGTAATCTAGTACACTGAGCAGGGAACACAGCACTGAGAATTCCCTGACCATGGGGTCTAGGCAGGTCAGTCAGGCTAGAGGTGCCTCATTGTGGCTCATATAGTTTAGAATACATTGTTTGGCTTGCCATAAAGGTGAAATGATGTCTAATGCTGCCAGGCAGTCAGCAGGGGACTTATAGATTTTCAAGGGTTTTTATAGAGGCAAGGGTCGTGAGGCAAGCAGTTAGCTATTTCAGGAAAATAGTACTCTGTAGAGTCTTCTGGGTTGATCTACTGGAGGCGTTTTTGCATCTTGGCCTTGAGGTTAACAGTCACTGTCACCGAACTGCACTTGGGTCGGCTCGCCCAACACATGCAGCAAAGCCAATCTACTGACACGGGATTGTGGTGAAGGAAAATACAGTGTTTATTTGTAGGGCACCAATCAAGGATAACAGGTGGCTCATGCTCAAAAGACCTAAATTCCCTGATGGCTTTCAAGGATGAGTTTTTAAAGACAAAGTGAGGGAGAGGGTCATGGGTAACATGATCAGCTCGTACACAGTTTTCTGACTGGTGGGTGGTGAGGCAACAGGATGATGTTTCGGGAACCTAAATCATCAAGTCTTCTGGCTCCCCACAGTTGGGGGTCTCTCCTATAGTAGGGGGTCTATGTGCTGGTGGTCAGGATCTGGTGGGGTGCTGGTGTCTATAAAAACAATTCAAGAGTGTGGATCAGATTGCTATCTGGATCCCTCAGGGAGGAACCACAGTCCTCTGACTCTGTTTTATGGCTGACTTATTGTTTAAGTTACTATTACTTTTCTTGCTTGACTGCTTTTTCTTTGTTTCTGCATTACCCCGATTCTCTAATTATTAACTTATTGAGCCTGGTCTTTAAAACTCAAGAGGACGAGGAAACCAAAGCTTTTCCTACAAAAAAGAAGCAGGGGACACAGAGAGCTCTGTGACCGGGAAGGTCCCATAGGGTCCTGCTTGGTTTCAACAGCCTTGAGGTTAACAGTCACCACAGTCATCACCCCCTGGTGTGGAGGGGATCTGGGAGACAAAAGTCCCAACGTCCAATGAGGTTGGGGCACGTTGTCTCCCTCTTTGTTCTATTGGGTTGTTGTGTTGTCACCTGAGGTGCAGTCATGTCCAGCAGTGAGCCCTTGGTCTGGGGCTATGTTCTCTGCGGAGCTAGTGTGCTTCGGGGTGGCAGAGGCTAGCTTACACTAGCCTTACACTAGCCTCTTCCCAGGTGGAGAGTCATGAAGGGTAGGAATGGCTGGTTGGTGTTAAGTTCTGAGTATAAATGCTAGAGGCCTGACTCAGGACGAAACTACAAGTATGCGCTCTACTACTAGTTGAGCAGATTCAGTGAACTCCATGGGGTCATCAGGGGCATACCTTGCAAAGGAACACTTGGTGTCCATGACCAAGCTTTGTGGGGACTCTAACCACAATGTGTATAGATTCTGGGCACAATGATAGGCTAGTCCTAGGGACATTTTGTGGATGGCAGCTTTGTAATCCAGAGATCACCCCATTAAAACTATAGTAAGATCATTAGAGCATGAACTTGCCAGCCAGAGGAGTCTGATTTGGTTACATTGAGATGGCCGTTCTGCCTGGGATATAATTTGAGGCATGGTCTAAAAGGGAGTGACTCACTTAAGCATCGCTTCTACTGGCACCATTTAATGTAGAGGGAGGTGAACTCTGGGTCAGAATCCATGCCTGCTGGCAAACTGGCAGAAACTCTTCTAACAGGGCCTGCCAGCGCCGGGTGCTCTGCTATCCAGTTGCGCCCCTGGCTGGTTTTGTTCCAGCGTATCTCCTGAGACATGGTTAGGCCTGAGGGGTCTACTGGTAATCCTATTACCCATGCTGTACACAGTAAGAGTAATAGGCACATCTAAGATCATTTACATTTGACTGACTTGCAGAGGCCTCCTTTGGGGCCAGCAATCTGGATACTGACCAAAGGTGGGGTATAGTTGCTTTGGAGCATGAGCTCATTTACCTCTTCATCTAAAGTTAGGTAGGGACCCAGCCCACATCTGCTGATAGAGGCTGCTAGATCCCAGGGTCCTTTTTGGATTTCATTTCCTAATGTGGTTGACAACCACTAGGTTGAGGGCCACTTTTCCTCTCTCTGAGATCCACACAGTTCAGCTAGTGGGTCCTGGAGCTATAATTTCAATCTCCAGCAAAATTTGTGATGAATTTGTTTTAATTAACCAGCCTTTGTAACCCAAATAATGAGTCGTAGCTGGTGGCCCTAGATTCGTGACTGATACTGAGTCATCTTCTGGGTCAATAAAATCTGTATAATCATGATTCTAAGGAATTTGGTAGGAATTTGTCCTCTCAGGCTTTCAATTATAAGAGGATCATATTGCACAATCTTCCCTTGACTGGGTTGCCAGCGTGTGGAAGGCAGAGAGACAATGGAATAATCAGAATGGTAAGGGGAGTATTCACCTGGTGAGTGGATGTGAGTGGCATCCTCTCTAATGTCAAAGGATTGGGGGTTCCCTTTTAGTACTAACAGGGGAGTCTTTGGAGGAGACTGGTAGTACGTGTGGTGGTGTTTAGAGACATGAAGCTGGGAATTAAGTAGTATTAGAGCCTGGGGCCAAATTTCTGTCCATTTGGGGGACAACACAGTGTATAAGAGCTTGAGGAGTATATCTATGCATAGGCCATTGTGTCTTTCTGTAAGTCCAGCTGCTTGAGGCTGGTAAGCTAAGTAGAATTCCACAAGATTCCGTATTCTAGAGCCCATGACGGAACAACTTGGGAGGTGAAATGGGTACCTTGATCTGAATCTACTCTTGGTGGGGCAAAGGGGATGAGCACATACTTGATTAAGAAGGAGGTCACATAATGGGAAGCAGCCAGCAGACATCCACTGAAGGTATGGATGATGGTGTTTGCATACCTATTAGATCTTGTGGAGGGCAACAGCAGCCTGATAAACTCCATATGCCATCTGAAGTAGAGTCTGTCGCTTGGGGCATGTGTCCCCACCAAGCATCTTTCCAGAGTTTTGTTCGGGAGCAAAGGAAGCAATTATCTACCACCACTTTGGCTAGAGCTGGAGTAAAGGGCATACACCTGTATGCCCAGTCAGTAAGTGCTGTCACTCCCCTATGGCCTGATATAATATGGGCCCACTCTGCTAGTGAGTATGGCACTGAGGAATAGTTGTGTCCAGGCTCGCTTTTGGTACTCCGGGAGGGGGCTCATACATGTAATTTAGATGAGTCTGTAATGTTACTATATGCTTCTGGTGTTTGCTGTGTGTGTGTGTGCAGAGACGAATGACCCTAATCGGCATGTGTGAGTTGGCTATTTCTTTCCAAATGGAGGCACCCCAGATGGGCTTTCCCTGAATCATGAAATTATCCTTTTGCCATTGTCCAGACTAGACTGTGAATCCATTGGCTACCTCCCAGGAGTGAGGGAAAAGTATGTGCCCTTAGAAATCTCATTTTTATGATCTGTCGTAGATCAAGGTACACTGCCTCTAACTCTGCCAGTTGGACCGAGTCAAGAAAGCTGTCCTATACTAGGGATGTGCCATGGCCTATGTGTACAATGGTGGTGCTGCCAATGGTGAAGAATACCAACTCCCTTTCCATGTCAGATTTTGTTTGCAAGGAAGGGCCTCCCCAAACTACTAGATGGGCTGGCATGAGGGTGCCACTAGTTGCACCTCAATGTCAGTGAGCAAGGGGCTGGGCATGGGGAAACCACTTTCCTGTAATTTGGAAAGACCCTTGATATCAGATTTAGCCCTTTTCTGAAGGTGCTATTTCCATTTTAACAGTGAGGCCTCAGTGGCCGTGCCGAGCCTCTGCCAGGTTGAACCCCTCACAAAGTGGAGGAACATGGCCTTGTAATTTGTGGGGGGGACTCCCTGTAAGAAGAATTATCTGGATCTGGGGTCAATTAGGGCCTCTTCAGGATTGGAGGTGAAATCTAGGTCATCTGGGTTGCTCTGTTCAAAGAAGTGATAGATCCATTGACCCATACCAGTCTTACAGAGAGGGAGTCAGGCCTCATCTAGTGTTTTCCATTGGCTTTGAACCTTTGTGGTAATAACCGCAGTAGAAGGGTGATCTCAGTGCCAAGCGTTAAAAATCCAAGTAAACAGGGGAAGGGATTCTCTTTCTATACCTTTAGGGCTAGTGCCTTTGGGTTTGGACTCTCCCTGGTCATTGGAAGCCTCAATTATGGTGTTTCCCTTTTCCCACATGGAAGGCTAGAGGTTGCCCAGAGTTGGGTATTTCCCTTCCCCCAGGTCAGTGAGGCTCTGATAAAACCCCAGCAGGTTAGACTCTGGTTAAATACTTTCTCCTGAGGCCAAACCTTATTAAGAAGAATAGAATGCTCTGGTGTATTTCAGAATGGTTCATTTTCCCCTCCCCTTGCCATAAGCATGAGGGGATTTTTCTCTGATATTTACTGTAGAACCTGAGGTAAGGTTTTGTGAGTTTACAGGAGGTAAAACTCACAAACGTGTGGGGTCCCCCTGGATGATTGGGTCCCCTTAGAGTTTTTAACTCAGAGCAGTCCACACTGAGCCTCCAGCCAATCTCATTGTGTTTTCAATTTGCATTTCCAAAATAGCTAATGATGTTGACCAACTTTTAATGTGCTTATTTGCCATCTGTATATCCTCTTCAACCAAATGTCTTCTGATATCTTTTGCCCATTTTCTAACTGGATTGCTTATTTGATTTTTCCCTTTCTTTCTTTCTCTTTCTTTCTTTCTTACTATTTTTGATATTGAGCTTTTTCTTCTCAATTGGATATTTTTTTCTTAAATTCTTAACAGCTTCATTACGGTATCATTCATAAAACATACAATTCACCCATTTAAAGTGTACATTTCAATGGATTTTAGTGCAACCATCACCACAGTTGATTTTAGAACATTTTTATTATCCCACTTTCCCTCTTCCCCTCCCTCCACCCCCAATCCTAAGCAACTACTAATAGTCTGTCTCTATTGATTCCCTATTCTGGACTTTCATATGAATGAAATCATATATTATGGGATCTTCTGACTGGCTTCTTTCACTCAGCATAATGTTTTCAAGGCTTATCCATGTTGTAACCTGTATGAGTAGTTTACGCCTTTATACGGCTGAATAATATGTCAGTGTATGGATATACCACATTTTGTTCATACATTTGTCAGTTGATGGGCATTTGAGTTGTTTCTACTTTTTTGCTATTATGAATAATGCTTATGTGAACATTCATATGTGAATTTTTGTTTGGACATATATTTTTGTTTCTCTTGGGCATATACCTAGGAGTAGAATTACTGACTCTATGTTTAAGCTTGTGAGTGATCACCAAATTGTTTTTCAAAGTGGCTTCACTGTTTTACATTCTCACATACTTAGGAGGGTTCTGATTTTTCCCCATGCTTGTTAACATTTGTTATTGTCTGTCTTTTTTATTTTAAACATCCTAGTTTGTCTAAAGTAGTATGTTACTGTGGTTTTCATTTGCATTTCCCTAATGAGTAAAAACGTTGAGCCTCTTTTTCTGTGCATATTGGCCATTTATATATCTTCCTTGGAGTAATCTATCTAAAGGCTACTGAAGTCTTAAGAAGTATATTCAAGTTATTTGCCCAGTTTTTAACTGGGTTGTCTTTTTATTATTGAGTTGTAGGAGCTCTTTTTATGTTCTAGACACAAATCCCTTATCACGTAAGTGATCTGTAAATATTTTTCTCATTCTGTGGGTTGCCTTTTCACTCTTGATGGTGTCCCTTGAAGTACAAGAGTTTTAAATTTTGATGAAGTAAAATTTATCTATATTTTCTGTCGTTGCTTGTGCTTTTTGGTGTCATATCTAAAACACTCTTATTACACCAAGGTCATGAAGATGTCCTGTTTTCTTCTTAAAGTTTTATAGTTTTAGCTCTTACATTTAGGCCTTTGATCCATTTTTTTTAAAGATTTTTTTGATGTGGAGCATTTTTAAAGTCTTTATTGAATTTGTTATAATATTATTTCTGTTTTATGTTTTGGTTTTTGGGCCGCGAGGCATGTGGGATCTTAGCTCCCTGACCAGGGATTGAACCCACACCCCCTGCATGGGAAGGTGAAGTCTTAACCACTGGACTGCCAGAGAAGTACCTGCCTTTGATCCATTTTGAGTTAACTTTTGTATATGGTATGAGGTAGAGGCCTAACTTCATTCTTTTGCATGTGGATATCCAGTTGTCCCAGCACCATTTGTTGAAGAGACTATTTTTCCTCTATTGAATTGTCTTGGCACTATGTCAAAAATCAATTGACAGTAAATGTGAGGGTTTATTTTGGACTCTCAGTTCTATTCCATTAATCTATATATCCATTCCTAGGCCAATATCATGTCTTGATCACTATAGATTTGTAGTAAGTTTGAAATCAGGAAATGTGAATTTTCCAACTTTGTTCTTCATTTTCAAATTGTTTTGGCTATTCCAGCTCCCTTGAATTTCCATTTGAATTTAGGATCAGCTTGTCAATTTCTGCAAAGAAACCAACTGGGATTTTGATAGGGATTATTTTGAACTTATAGACCAATTTGGGGATAATTGCCATTTTAACAATATTGTCTTCTGATCCATGAACATCGGATACTTTCCATTTATTTAGGTCTTCTTTAATTTTTTTCAGTAATGCTTCTTAGTTTTCAGAGTATAAGGTTTGCACTTCTTTTGTTAAATTATTCCCCGAAGTATGAAACTATGTATACAAGCCATTCTGAGGGTGCAGCTACACCCTCAGATCTTGCTAGTTCTACCTCAAATCTGTGATATTCTCAAAAGAGATCACAGATTGGATCAAACAGCACAAATATAATACCATGAAAGACAGAAGGCAACTGAAATTACCTGTGTTATAAAGCCTAGTTCACAGCCTTAGCTGCACAGTCAAATCACCTGGGGAACTTAAAAGCTATTCATTAGATAGGAATCTCGAGGGGTGAGACTTAGTACTTTTTAAAGCTCCCCAGGTGATTTCAAAGTGTAGCTAAGATTGACATTTGCTGTTGTAAATTATCAACTAACTCATCTTCTAGTCAGAGACAGTGCTGTAATAATAGTAGTGACTTATTTTATCAGGTTGATATTTCATCTACCTAAATTAAAATAAAGTTGTATAATTGAAAATTATTTGGGAACTTCTTTGAGAAACAATTTGAGAAAGTATTTGAATTACTATTTGAACTGTTCAAAAATGTGTTATAAAACATTTCAAACAGTTGCAAAGAATAGTACAATGAACCCCCATGCGTCAATTTCCTAACTTCAACAACCATCAACCAATAGCTCTTCTTGTTTCATCTGTCCCTCCCACCCATTTTCCACTGTCACCCGAATTTTTTAAAAAATAAATTTATTTATTTATTTTTGGCTGCATTGGGTCTTCGTTGCTGCACGTGGGCTTTCTCTAGTTGCAGCAAGCGGGGGCTACTCTTCGTTGTGGCGTGCGAGTTTCTCATTGCAGTGGCTTCTCGTTGCGGAGCACAGGCTCTAGGTGCGTGGGCTTCAGTAGTTGTGGCATGTGGGCTCAGTAGTTGTGGCTTGCAGGCTCTAGAGCACAGGCTCCATATCTGTGGCGCATGGGCTTAGTTGCTCCATGACATGTGGGATCTTCCCGGACCAGGAATCGAACCCATGTCCCCTGCATTGGCAGGCGGATTCTTAACCACTGCGCCACCAGGGAAGCCCCACCCCGAACATTTTTAAGTAAACCCTAGAAATAATATTTTACAATATCTGTAAATGTTTCAGTATGTAATTCTGAAATATTGGAATTGTAGCTCTAAAAGATTATTTTAAAACTTATCCTCTATATCGTTATTGCACCTAAAAGTTTTAACAACATGAGGTAATTTTTATGTTATGTAGGAAGATATGATAAGAGAACAGAAGATATATCATCAGTACTTGGCACAGCGGCGTGAGGAAGAAAAAGCTCAGGAGAAAGAACTGGACAGAATGTTAGAGAAAGAGAAGGAAAAGAAGTTTGCTGAGAAGGACAAGGAGCTGAGACTTGAAAAGGAGGCAAGAAAACAACTTTTGAATGAGGTCATGTATGCAAGAAAACTGCAAGTTCAAGAAAAGTGTAAGGAAATGAATTATAATTATATTATATTTGGGCCTTAATTCAATTTAAGTAGCAACCAAAATATTTATTAAATAAGTATTATGTGTGAAATACTATGAAGAATGTAAAAAGGATTAAGGCAAGATCGCTGCTTTGCAGGGACCTTACCTAATTGAATACTTGAATATCTTTCTGCAGGTGTCTCCATACGTCCATACCTGCATGCCTTTGCTTGGGTAGTTTTCTCTCCCTATGATACTTTTGATCTTGAGAAATCCTGGACATCCTTCAAGGCCAGCTCAAATATCTCATTCCTTGAGAGGCCCTCTGTGTTCCTCTATTCATAATAAATCTTCTTTCTGGGGTTCTCACCATTGCTTGTTCACATCTCTTAGCATACCACTGAATTCCCTCAGCTTCAGTGCTTGGTCACAGAAGGAAATATTTGTTGAGAGGATTTCTATACCCAGATGTAAACATTTACTAGTAGGGTACTATGGACTTCACACTAGCTGTCTTTGCAAGAGAAAGCTCATCTTGGTTCCACTGATTAATTCTCCACTCCAGGAATTATAATGGCAGTTGAAAATTGTTAAGCCAGTATTAGATGGAGTTTTAAGAAATGAAAAGAAAGCTTCTATGATAAAATGATTTCTGTATTGTCCCATGATAAATGTTTTAGAATATATTGAGAAAACATGGAAAATTTAAGTATTTGGAACTATTTATAAACAAGGAAATAAAATCAACCATAATGCACCACCCAGGAATAGCTACTGTTCACAACTTCCTGTATTTCCTTCGAGTATTTTTTATTATATATGTCATTTCCCCTCACAAATTAGGATCTTGTTGTATATATTTTTTTACAGCCTGCATTTCCCACTTATCATTAACATTTTTCCAGGTTATTTTTCTTCAATTGTAAGATTTGTAATGCTGCCTAGAAATCCATTATAAAAATGGACCATAATTTATTTTACCTAAACACAGCTAATGGACCTTCAGCTTGTTTTGAATCTTTTTCCTCCTGTGTTAGCATTGGAGGTTACTGTCTCTGTACATAGGTTTTTTGGCTCATATATGATTAAGATAAATTCCTGTAAATGGATTTGGGACCAAAGATATGTACATTTTAGATGTATATTGCCTGGTTTTATTTATTCTTTTGTGAACTCTGCTCTCTTTGTCATTTTTTTACCTACTGGGTTGTTTAAGTTTTCCTTATTTAATTTATAAGAGACTTACATACTGTTTTTCCAATACTTATTTTGTAATAAATAAAGTCGCCTGTTAATATAAATGGCAATAGAACTGTTTGTCCTCAAGAAGAGAAAGGTGAGAAGTGTTCAAACAGTGGTAATCTGGTATGAAAAAGGCTGGTCATAGATTTCAATGACAAATGATTAAGAGAAAATCTCTGTAGATTGCAGCACATATGAATCTAAACCCTATTCTTTCCTTAAAGGAGATGACTACTTCTACCTTATTAAGCTAAGATCCAGCCCAGTGATTCTAAGCTCTGCCTTTCTAAAGACAATATGGCATCGATGCCCCGAAAGATGTCAGCAAGGCTTTTCTGAAAAAGTCATTCAGCAAAAATTACTTTTGTCTTTCTTAGTGCAACGCAAAGCAAAAGAACAGGAAGAACGTGCTATGGAACAGGAACGCATAAATGAAGGTCTTAAAGAGCTTAACCGTGAAGAGAGGGAGGATTTTACAAGGTATGATTTTGTTTTCTTTATTATTACTAACTAACCAAAAATAGGAGATTTTTAGCATAGAGGACAATGTGCCATAATTCATGTATTATTGATGTTATTTTACATCAGTCTTATGTTTGTCCTAAAAGCTCAATTCAGTTTATAAAATTTCATATAAAAATAAGCAACAACCATTTTGGTAAAATTAAATTCTGTACATTGTGTAATTCTGATTATACACATTAGGTATTAAACTAGATAAACATCTTAAAAAATAAAACAAATTAGAAACATTTTTTATAAAGCAGGCACCAACCCTAAATCATAATGAAATAAGTTTTTATCCCCATGAAATAAACCCGGAAATACAGCATGACCTAATTAGTTAGATTAACAGAAATGGCTTATGGGGTTATGATTCCATGCAAATGTCCCAGGAAGATTTTTTGTAGCCTTGCTGAGCTGGAAAACTGAAGTGCTCTGGGTGCTTTGAGATGTACCACTTCCCTCCTCAGGCAAGTGTCCCTCTGATCACCATAATCAGGCTCAGGTAGAGAAAATTGGCTGATGCCTCCTTGCAGCCTTTCACAGATCATAGCAGTCCCTTCCCACTGATGACTATGACACCCAATTCAGGTGACCAGTGTGGTGGAGAAAGAGGACCTGGCTCCTCTAATTACTGGTCACCCTCCCTGTCCCTAGGGCCTATTCCCCGGCTCACCCATATTTGGTGCATAGAAATAAGCTCTCTTCTTTATAGGAAGAGTATGGTTTATATACCTGAGCCTATTGTTACTTTGGGGGCACTACCAACAATATCTGGCCGACCCTACTGACTTCCTCTACTTGTTCTACTCTGGAGGTCCTTCCTTCTCACTTTTGAAAAGTCTGTTGTTGGAGATGCGAAGGGAATTTAATGAATAACAACTCTCTTCCCTGCCCAACTTTTATTTTTTTCTTATTTTAACATCTTTATTGGAGTATAATTGCTTTCCAATGGTGTGTTACTTTCTGCTATATCATAAAGTGAATCCGCTCTACGTATACATATATCCCCACATCCCCTCCCTCTTGTGTCTCCCCCCCACCCTCCCTATCCCACCCCTCTAGATGCTCACAGAGCACCTAGCTGATCTCCCTGTGCTATGCAGTTGCTTCCCACTACCTGTTTTACATTTCGTAGTGTATGTATGTCCATGCCACTCTCTCACTTCATCCCAGCTTACCCTTCCCCCTCCCCGTGTCCTCAAGTCCATTATCTACGTCTGCATCTTTATTCCTGTCCTGCCCCTAGGTTCTACTTCACTCTGTATGACAGACTCTGGGTCCATCCACGTCACTACAAATAACTCAATTTCGTTTCTTTTTATGGCTGAGTAATATTCCATTGTATATATGTGCCACAACTTCTTTATCCATTCATCTGTCGATGGACACTTAGGTTGCTTCCATGTCCTGGCTATTGCAAATAGTGCTGCAATGAACATTGTGGTACATGAGTCTATTTTCTCTTTTTTCAGTTTTGCTTCAGAATGTATTTATTTAGGTTTATAAAATATTAAATATATTTATAATATATGTAAATATATATTTTTAAATCTGAAATTCAAATTTAACCCAGTGCCCTGTTTTTTTTTAACACCTTTATTGGAGTATAATCGCGTTACAATGGTGTGTTAGTTTCTGCTGTATAACAAAGTGAACCAGCTATACATAAACACACATCCCCATATCTCCTCCCTCTTGCGTCTCCCTCCCACCCTCCCTATCCCACCCCTCTAGGTGGTCACAAAGCACGGAGCTGATCTCCCTGTGCTATGCGGCTGCTTCCCACTAGCTATCTATTTTACATTTGCTAGCGTATATATGTCCAGTCCACTCTCTTACTTCATCCCAGCTTACCCTTCCCCCTCCCTGTGTCCTCAAGTCCATTCTCTACGTCTGTGTCTTTATTCCTGTCCTGCCCCTAGGTTCTTCAGAAACCCCCCTTTTTTTTTTTTAGATTCCATATCTTGTGTTAGCATATGGTATTTGTTTTTTTTTTTACATCTTTATTGGAGTATAATTGCTTTACAATGGTGTGTTAGTTTCTGCTTTATAACGAAGTGAATCAGTTATACATATACATATGTTCCCATATATCTTCGCTCTTGCATCTCCCTCCCTCCCACCCTCCCTACCCCACCCCTCCAGGCACTCACAAAGCACCGAGCTGATCTCCCTGTGCTATGCGGCTGCTTCCCACTAGCTATCTACCTTACATTTGGTAGTGTATATATGTCCATGCCTATCTCTCGCTTTGTCACAGCTTACCCTTCCCCCTCCCCATATCCTCAAGTCCATTCTCTAGTAGGTCTGTGTCTTTATTCCTGTGTTATCCCTAGGTTCTTCATGACATTTTTTTCTTAGATTCCATATATATGTGTTAGCATAAGGTATTTGTCTTTCTCTTTCTGACTTACTTCACTCTGTATGACAGACTCTAGGTCCATCCACCTCACTACAAATAACTCAATTTCTTTTCTTTTTATGGCTGAGTAATATTCCATTGTATATATGTGCCACATCTTCTTTATCCATTCATCTGTCGATGGACACTGAGGTTGCTTCCATGTCCTGGCTATTGTAAATAGAGTTGCAGTGAACATTTTGGTACATGACTCTTTTTGAATTATGGTTTTCTCAGTGTATATACCCAGTAGTGGGATTGCTGGGTCATATGGTAGTTCTATTTTTAGTTTTTTAAGGAACCTCCATACTGTTCTCCATAGTGGCTGTATCAATTTACATTCCCACCAACAGTGCAAGAGGGTTCCCTTTTCTCCACACATTCTCCAGCATTTATTGTTTGTAGATTTTTTGATGATGGCCATTCTGACTGGTGTGAGGTGATACCTCATTGTAGTTTTGGTTTGCATGTCTCTAATAATTAGTGATGTTGAGCATCCTTTCATGTGTTTGTTGGCAATCTGTATATCTTCTTTGGAGAAAGGTCTATTTAGGTCTTCTGCCCATTTTTGGATTGGGTTGTTTGTTTCTTTGATATTGAGTTGCATGAGCTGCTTGTAAATTTTAGAGGTTAATCTTTTGTCAGTTACTTCATTTGCAAATATTTTCTCCCATTGTGAGGGCTGTCCTTTTGTCTTGTTTATGTTTTCGTTTGCTGTGCAAAAGCTTTTAAGTTTCATTAGGTCCCATTTGTTTATTTTTGTTTCTATTTCCATGTCTCTAGGAGGTGGGTCAAAAAGGATCTTGCTGTGATTTATGTCCTAGAGTGTTCTGCCTATGTTTTCCTCTAAGAGTTTTACAGTGTCTGCCCTTACATTGAGATCTTTAATCCATTTTGAGTTTATTTTTGTGGATAGTGTTAGGGAGTGTTCTAATTTCATTCTTTTACATGTAGCTGTCTAGATTTCCCAGCACCACTTCTTGAAGAGGCTGTCTTTTCTCCACTGTATATTCTTGCCTCCTTTATCAAAAATAAGGTGACCATATGTGCATGTGTTTATCTCTGGGCTTTCCATCCTGTTCCATTGATCTATATTTCTGTTTTTTTGCCAGTACCATATTGTCTTGATTACTGTAGCTTTGTAGTATAGTCTGAAGTCAGGGAGCCTGATTCCTCCAGCTCCATTTTTCTTTACAAGATTGCTTTGGCTATTTGGGGTCTTTCGTGTTTCCATACAAATTGTGAAATATTTTGTTCTAGTTCTGTGAAAATGTCAGTGGTACTTTGATAGGGATTGCATTGAATCTGTAGATTGCTTTGGGTAGTAGAGTCATTTGCACAATATTGATTCTTCCAATCCAAGAACATGGTATATCTCTCCACCTGTTTGTATCATCTTTAATTTCTTTCATCAGTGTCTTATAGTTTTCTGTATACAGGTCTTTTGTCTCCTTAGGTAGGTTTATTCCTAGATATTTTATTCTTTTGTTGCAGTGGTAAATGGGAGTGTTTCCTTAATTTCTCTTTCTGCTTTTTCATCACTAGTGTATAGGATTGCAAGAGATTTCTGTGCATTAATTTTGTATCCTGCTGCTTTACCAAATTCATTAATTAGCGCTAGTAGTTTTCTGGTAGCATCTTTAGGATTCTCTATGTATAGTATCATGTCATCTGCAAACAGTGACAGCTTTACTTCTTTTCCGATTTGGATTCCTTTTATTTCTTTTTCTTCTCTGATTGCTGTGGCTAAAACTTCCAAAACAATGTTGAATAATAGTGGTGAGAGTGGACAAACTTGTCTTCTTCCTGATCTTGGAGGAAATGCTTTCAGTTTTTCACCATTGAGAACTGTGTTGGCTGTGGGTTTGTCATATATGACCTTTATTATGTTGAGGTAAGTTCCCTCTATGCCTAGTTTCTGGAGGGTTTTTATCATAAATGGGTGTTGGATTTTGTCAAAAGCTTATTCTGCATCTACTGAGAGGATCATATGAATTTTCTCCTTCAGTTTGTTAATATGGTGTATCACATTGATTGATTTGCGTATATTGAAGAATCCTTGCATTCCTGGGATAGGCCCCACTTGATCATGATGTATGATCCTTTTAATGTGCTGTTGGATTCTGTTTACTAGTATTTTGTTGAGGATTTTTGCATCTATGTTCATCAGTGATATTGGCCTGTAGTTTTCTTTCTTTGTGACATCTTTGTCTAGTTTTGGTATCAGGGTGATGGTGGCCCTTAGAATAAGTATGGGAGTGTTCCTCCCTCTGCTATATTTGGAAGAGTTTGAGAAGGATAGGTGTTAGCTCT
This sequence comes from Monodon monoceros, assembly GCF_005190385.1. NCBI lineage: Eukaryota > Metazoa > Chordata > Mammalia > Artiodactyla > Monodontidae > Monodon > Monodon monoceros. The sequence continues at coordinate 296,880 of NW_021700178.1, forward strand.
TCTCTAAATGTTTGATAGAATTTGCCTGTGGAGCCATCTGGTCCTGGACTTTTGTTTGTTGGAAGATTTTTAATCACAGTTTCAATTTCAGTGCTTGTGTTTGGTCTGTTCATATTTTCTATTTCTTCCTGGTTCAGTCTCCAAAGGTTGTGCTTTTCTACGAATGTGTCCATTTCTTCCAGGTTGTCCATTTTATTGGCATATAGTTGCTTGTAGTAATCTCTCATGATCCTTTGTATTTCTGCAGTGTCAGTTGTTACTTCTCCTTTTTCGTTTCTAATTCTGTTGATTTGAGTCTTCTCCCTTTTTATCTTGATGAGTCTGGCTAATGGTTTATCAATTTTCTTTATCTTCTCAAAGAACCAGCTTTTAGTTTTATTGATCTTTGCTATTGTTTCCTTCATTTCTTTTTCATTTATTTCTGATCTGACGTTTATGATTTCTTTCCTTCTGCTACCTTTGGGTTTTTTTTGTTCTTTTTTCTCTGATTGTTTTAGGTGTAAGTTTATGTTGTTTATTTGAGATGTTTCTTGTTTCTTGAGGTAGGATTGTATTGCTCTAAACTTCCCTCTTAGAGCTGCTTTTGCTGCATCCCATAGGTTTTGGGTCATCGTGTTTTCATTGTCATTTGTCTCTAGGTATTTTTTGATTACCTCTTTGATTTCTTCAGTGATCTCTTGGTTATTAAGTAGTGTATTGTTTGGTCTCCATGTGTTTGTATCTTTTACAGATTTTTTCCTGTAATTGATATCTAGTCTCATAGTGTGTGGTCAGAAAAGATTCTTGATAAGATTTCAATTTTTTTAATTTACCAAAGCTGATTTGTGTCCCAAGATATGATCTGTCCTAGATAATGTTCCATGAGCACTTGAGAAGAAAGTGTATTCTGTTGTTTTTGGATGGAGTGTTGTATAAATATCAATTAAGTCCATCTTGTTTAATGTATCATTTCATGCTTGTGTTTCCTTATTTATTTTCATTTTGGATGATCTGTCCATTAGTGAAAGTGGGGTGTTAAAGTCACCTACTTTGCTTGTGTTACTGTCGATTTCCCCTTTTATGGCTGTTAGTATTTGCCTTATGTATTGAGGTGCTCCTATGTTGGGTACATAAATACTTAAAATTGTTATATCTTCTTCTTGGTTTGATCCCTTAATCATTATGTAGTGTCCTTCTTTGCCTCTTGTAATAGTCTTTATTTTAAAGTCTATATTTTCTGATAATAAGACTTGCTAATCCAGCTTTCTTTTGATTTTCATTTTCATGGAATATCTTTTTCCATCCCCTCACTTTCATTCTGTATGTGTCCCTAGGTCTGAAGTGGGTCTCTTGTAGACAGCATATGGGTCTTGTTTCTGTATCCATTCAGCCAATCTATGTCTTTTGGTTGGAGCATTTAATACATTTACATTTTAGGTAGTTATCGATATGTATGTTCCTATTACCATTTTGCTAATTGTTTTGGGTTTGTTATTGTAGGTCTTTTCCTTCTCTTGTGTTTTCTGCCTAGGGAAGTTCCTTTAGTATTTGTTGTAAAGCTGGTTTGGTGGTGCTGAATTCTCTTAGGTTTTTCTTGTCTGTAAAGGTTTTATTTTCTCTGTCGAATCTGAATGAGATCTTTGCTGGATAGAGTAATCTTGGTTGTAGGTTTTTCCCTTTCATCACTTTAAATACGTCCTGCCACTCCCTTCTGGCTTGCAGAGTTTCTGCTGAAAGATCAGGTGTTAACCTTATGGGGATTCCCTTGTATGTTATTTGTTACTTTTCCCTTGCTGCTTTTAATATTTTTTCTTTGTATTTAATTTTTGATAGTTTGATTAATATGTGTCTTGGCATGTTTCTCCTTGGATTTATCCTGTATAGGACTCTCTGTGCTTCCTGGACTTGATTGGCTATTTCCTTTCCCATGTTAGGGAAGTTTTCAACTATAATCTCTTCAAATATTTTCTCAGTCCCTTTCTTTTTGTCTTCTTCTTCTGGGACCCCTATAATACAAATGTTGGTGCATTTAATGTTGTCCCAGAGATCTCTGAGACTGTCCTCAATTCTTTTCATTCTTTTTTCTTTATTCTGCTCTGCAGTAGTTATTTCCAGTATTTTATCTTCCAGGTCACTTATCCGTTCTTCTGCCTCAGTTATTGTGCTATTGATCCCTTCTAGAGTATTTTTAATTTCATTTATTGTGTTGTTCATCATTGTTTGTTTGGTCTTTATTTCTTCTAGGTCCTTCTTAAATGTTACTTTTATTTTCTCCTTCTATTTCCAAGATTTTGGATCATCTTTATTATCATTACTCTGAATTCTTTTTCAGGTAGACTGCCTATTTTCTCTTCATTGTTTTGGTCGGGTGGGTTTTTTCCTTGCTCCTTCATCTGCTGTGTATTTCTCTGTCTTCTCATTTTGCTTAACTTACTGTGTTTGGGGTCTCCTTTTCACAGGCTGCAGGTTCGTAGTTCCCATTGTTTTTGGTGTCTGTCCGCAGTGCCTAAGGTTGGTTCAGTGGGTTGTAGGCCTCCTGGTGGAGGGGTTGGTGTCTGTGTTCTGGTTGATGAGGCTGGATCTTGTCTTCCTGGTGGGCAGGACTGCATCCGATGGTGTGTTTTGGGGTGTTTGTAACCTTATTATGATTTTAGGCAGCCTCTCTACTAATGGGTGGGGTTGTGTTCTGTCTTGCTAGTTGTTTGGCATTGGGTGTCCAGCCCTTGAGGTTGCTGGTCATTGAGTGGAGCTGGGTCTTAGCGTTGAGATGGAGATCTCTGGGAGAGCTCTCGCCAATTGATATTACGTGGGGCCGGGAGGTCTCTGGTGGACCAATGTCCTGAACTTGGCTCTCCCACCTCAGAGGTTCAGGCCGAACACCCGGCAGGAGCACCAGGACCCTGTTAGCCACACAGCAGCTGTGCAAACTTGGGCAGCCTATTTTATTCTCCAGGCCTCAGTTTCTCCATCTCCAAACTTCTGGACCTCCACACTCCAGAGGCCCTCCTTTCAACGTGCTGCCTCTCCCCTTCTGTGCAGGTCCTAAGCCCCTGCCCAACTTTTGAATCAACTGAGAAATAAGAAAAGTAGTGTGAGCAGAAGGTATTACAGTTACCTACTGGTGTATAACAACTCACTCCCAAATTTGTGGTTTAAAGTGAGTTATGATTATGTCTCATGATTCTGTGGTTGACAAGGCTCAGCTGGGCGGTTCTTGCTTGGGGTCTCTCATGTGGTTCAAGTCAGATGCTGGCTGGGGCTACATTCATGTGAAGGCTCAGCTGGAATGCACACCTAAGATACCTATTCATATAGCTTGTAGCATGTACTGACTGTGCCTGGGGATCTCATCTGGTATTACCAGCCGGAACACGTACATGTGGCCTCTCCGTGTGGCTTGGGGTTCTTACAGTGTGGTAGCTGGTTTTGAGAGGGATAGTTCCAACATCAAGCATTCCAAGAGACAGGAAGAGTAAGCTGCCAGGCCAATTAAGGACTACATCTAGGACTGCTATAGCATCACTTCTGTCATATTCTATTGGCCATAAAAAGCAGCCACACAGGGCTTCCCAGGTGGCGCAGTGGTTGGGAGTCCGCCTGTCGATGCAGGGGACACGGGTTCGTGCCCTGGTCCGGGAAGATCCCACATGCCGCAGAGCGGCTGGGCCCGTGAGCCATGGCCGCTGGGCCTGCGCATCCGGAGCCTGTGCTCCGTAACGGGAGGCCACGGCAGTGAGAGGCCCACGTACCACAAAAAAAAAAAAAAAAAAAAAAGCAGCCACAGGGCCCATCTAGATTCAGTGGGATGGAGAAATAAGCTCCACCTCTTGATAGGGGAGTAGAGGTTCACATTGCAGAAGAGCATATGGGAGGGGGCGATATCACTGTGGCAGTCTTTGGAAAATGGAATCTGCCACACAGAGGCGTATGCATGCTGTAATCTCTATTTCTGATAAAGTCTTATATTAATAATGTGGCTTATAGATTGTAAAATGGTAAAACTGCTATGGAAAACAATATGAAGTTTCCTCAAAAAATTAAAATTAGAAATACCATATGATCCAGTAATCCCACTTCTGGGTATAAATCCAAAATAAATGAAAGCAGGACCTTAAAGGGATGTTTGTATACTTGTGTTCATAGCAGCACTATTCACAGTAGCCAAGGTGGAAATAACCCAAATATCCATTAACAGGTGAATGGATAAACAAAGTGTGGTATGTACATACAGTTGAATATTATTCAGCTTTAAAACGGAAGGAAATCCTGTCAGATACTACAGCATGGATGAACCTTGAGGACGTGCTAAGTAAAATAAACCCAGTCACAAAAAGACAGATGCTGTATGATCTCACTTACTTGAGGTACCTAGAATAGTCAAATTCATAAAGACAGCAAGTAGAATGGTGGTTACTGAGGGCTGGTGGGAGGGGACAGAAAAGAGTTGTTGTTTAATGGGTATAGAGTTTCAGATTTGCAAGACGAAAAGTTCTGGAGATCTGCTTCACAACAATGTGAATATACTTAACACTACTGAACTGTACACTTAAAAATGGTTAAGATGGTAAATTTTACATTATGTGTTTTTTACCACAGTAAAAAAAAATCACTATAAATTTTTAAATGTGGCTTATATATTTTAACTGTGGCTTATATATGGAGGAAATCATCTAGTTAATACTGAACAGAATGAGTCAAACTTACCCACCCGGTCACCAGCAACCCACCCAGTCACCAGCAGTGCCAGACCACTGCAGGCCTCCCCTGCAGGGAGAATATGCCCCCTTTGATATAGAAAGAGGACAAGAAATAGGCAGAACAACTTGTTCCATTTTACCTTCTTCCTTGGAGGGGAGTAAGAGGGGATGGAGAGAGGCCAAGGGCTCTCTCCACATAGCAGTCAATATTTTGAATGAAGAAGAGACATTCCCTCGCTAAAATCAATTTTTGTTCTAAGGTTGTCTTAATTATTATTGGGTAATAAACACATTATTGAATTTTTCATCTATTTCTTCCCCACTCACCCTGATTTTAATGGGAATTTTAATTTGACTTTGAAAATTACATTTTAAGTGTAATGGTCTACATAAATCCAAATACTTACTTTGACAGTTTTATACTTTGACATTTCTGATACCTTAGACGCTCCAGTTTAGCCCAGGAGTACAGGAAGCAACTTCAGATGCAAATGTGCTCCCAACAGCAGGCCCGTGAAGCGGAGAAGGAGGAGGAACGTCGAGAGTTTGAAGCAGGGATGACAGCAGAGAAGAATTTCCAGGACAAGATCCAGGAGATCCTGTCCACCCATCAAGTGCTGCCCCAAAGTATTCATCCCATGCGGAGAGCATCGCCCTGATAAACTTCCACCATAGCTTCATAAACGTCAACCTAGCTTTTCTCAGTCCTTTACTATTTTAAACTATAGCATGCCTGTATATCCCTTTTAACTCATGGATAAACTGTTCTTTTATACTGAGTTTGCATAATTATATGCCACGAAAGTTCCTTCTTACAGATTAAACTGTTCCTTTTTGAGATTTCATAGACTGACAAATCTGAATGATCTACTTCCTATCACACAGTTATTTTCCTTATTTATCTCCATGCCTCCCTTTCTTGTTCATTTATTAATAGCTTCACTTTCTTCCATCCATCTGCCAATATGCCCATTTCCTCTTGCCTCCTTTCTCTTCTCTCTCACAGATATCATTCACAATATTAGCAGGGCATTTTTGCAGGCGGAGCTGGGACCATCAGCCACTTTCATTAACCTGCTTATTCAGTCATTAAACAAATGTTTACTGAGTGCCTTTCGTGTGCCAGCACCATTCTGGATCCTGAGACTTCAGCAAGAACAAAGCAAGCCCCTTGCTCTCATGGAGATTACATCCTAGTGGAGGAAACCAGGTAGGTGTTAAGTGCTATAGGCAAGAAGTGGCAGGAGTGCTATTTTATTTTATATGTGATAGTCAGAATAGATCTCTTAGAGCAGCTGATATGTGAATGAACCAGCCATGTGGCTATCTGGGGGGAAGACATCCCAGGCAGAAGAAAGAGCCAGTGCAAGGGCCTTGGGGCAGAAGTCTGCTTAGTGCATATGAGGCTTTGCATTTGTGCTGGAGTAGAGTGAGGAGAGAGTGGTAGAAGACTAATTGGAAAGGTAGTGGGGCCAGATGATGTAAGGCCTTGGAACCAGGGTAAAGACTGGCTTTTACTTCTATAGGAAGCTGTTATAGGGTTTTGAGCAGAGGAGCAACGTGATACGATGTAAGAGGCTTGCTGGCTACCATGTAGAGAATAGACTTCAAGGAGACAAGAAACAAGGATTCAGTTAAGAAGTGATCACAATATCCCAGGTTAGGGGTGATGGTAGTGTGGTAGCCAGCCTCCAAGATGACCCCTAATAATTCTCGATGTAGAGAATGTACACACAGAAGTATGTGTTTATGCCCTTGTATAGTCCCCTTCCACCCTGAATCTTGGACACTATGTAAAATGTGTGCATATACTGGTTAAAAAAGAAAGGTAGAAAGAAATCGACATGTTCATATTCCTAAAGTTCAGCATTATAATTATTTCTACTTGTTTGAAAAGTTCCCTCCAAGGCTTTTTTTATATGGATACTCATTTTTACATTGTAAATACTCTGCCATGTTTCTTCACCTATCACATTTACAAATGGCTACATAATAGTCTACTGTTTGTCCTATAATTTATTAAACATTAGACTTTGAGTTTATTTCAAATTTGTCACTATTACAAATTTTTCTATACAACATTTATTTGAATTGTTTCCTTAGAGTCATGCAGTTCCCTGGAGTGGGATTTTTGGGTCAAAGGGGTTAAACATTTATTTACTTTTGCTTTCAAGCACCACATTTGCAAAAGAAGTTTTTAGAGTTGCAGACTCTTTAGGGAAATATTTTCAGGGCCAGTTGGTATTCTCCCTGAAGGTTTAAAATGTATTTAAGCAAATTGTTTGCTAGGATCTCTGAGAGGTTTTTTCTTTAACCTTTCTACCCATTCATCCACTCTTAACCTCAGCTCTGGGAATCTAGCTCCTCCTTTGGATCCTTTCGAGCCTCCCTGTGGCCAACATTAATCTCTAATCGAAAAGTGGGAGTGGGAGTCTTGGCCACAAAAAAAAGAAAAAAAAAGTCTATCATTGAAGTTTTGTTGAAAATCAACTGACCGTTAATATAAGGATTCATTTCCAGACATGCTACTCTGTTCCATTAATTTGTCTGTCCTTACACCAACACAAAACTGTAGTGATGATCACTGTAGCCTTTAATAAGGCTTGAAGTTGGTAGTGTAAGGCATCCAATGTTGTTCTCTTTTTTTCCTGCCCAAAATTGTTTTGTCTATTCTAGTTTCTTTAAATTTCCATATAATCGTTAGGGTCATCTTGTCAATTTCTACAAAGATGCCTACTGAGATTTTGATAGAGATTGCATTGTATCTATAGATCAATCTGGGGAGAACTGCCATCTTAACAATAATGAGTTTTCCAACCCATGAAGAAGATCTATCTCCCCATCCACTGAGGTCATGTTTAAATTTTTAAGCAATATTTTATGGTTTTCAGTGTGTAGGACTTGTGCTTCTTTTGTTCAACTTATTCCTAAGTGTTTCTCTTCAATGCTATTACAAACAGAATTGTTTTCTCAAATTCATTTTTGGATTTTTCATTGTTAATGTATAGCAATGTGACTGATTTTTGTATATTGAACTTGTATCCTGTGACCTTGCTAAACTCACTTATTAGTTCTTGTAGGGTTTTTTTGTTTTTTCTTTTTTGAGATTGTGTAGGATTTCCTACATTCAGGATCATGTCATTTGCAAATAAAGACAGTTTATTTCTTTCCAATTTGGATGCCTGTTGTTTCTTTTTCTTTCTTTAACTGCACTGGTTAGTGCAATATCAAGTATGATATTGAATAGAATTAGAAAGCATAGACATTCTTGACTTCTCCCCAGTTTTAAGGGAAAACGCTCATTCTTTAACCATTAAGTATGATGTTATCTGTAGGTTTCTCATAGATGCCCTTTACCATGGTGAGGATGTTCCCTTCTCTTCCTGTTTTATTGAGAGTCTGTATATAAAGAGGTGTTGGAGCTTATCAAATGCTTTTTCTGTGCCTGTTGAGTTGAACATGTGATTTTTGTTCTTTTGTTCTATTAATATGGTGTATTACATTAATTTATTTTCAGATATTAACTAACCTTGCATATCTGGGATAAATGCCACTTGGTCATGGTTTATGGTTTATTTTTTTTATTACGTTGCTGCATTTCATTTGCTAATTTTTTTTTTTTGTCACTGTGTTGATCTTGGTCTGTTGTGTATCTTCCATCTAGGTCTCTTGTGATGTTGTCTGGGTCTGGTATCAAGATATTATCGGCCATATAAAATGAGTTGGAGAGTATTCCCTCTTCCTTTATTTTCTGAAAGATTTGTGAAGGATTGTTTTTATTTCTTCCTCAAATGTTTGATAGAATTCACCAGGGATGCCACCTGGGCTTTCTCTGTGGAAAGATTATTTTTTATTGCTAATTTAATATTTTTACTGACTTAGGTCTAATCACATGTTCTGTTTCTTCTTGAGTCAGTTTTGGTAATTTGTGTTTTTCTACAAATTTGTCCACTTCATCTAAGTTGTCTAATTTAAACACATAAAGTAGTTCATAAAATGTCCTTATAATTATTTTAACTTCTAAAGGGTCTGTAGTAATGTGCTCCTTTCATTCTACTTGGAATTTGGGGTTATTTTGCTACTCTGTGACCAGAAAATAACTGGAAAGTATGACCTCTCCATCCAGTGTCTTTCCCTGCCCCCAACCCAGAATAACTCTCTACCAGAGAGCGTTGCACTTTGATGATTGAAGCAATGTTTAAAAACAAAAGTAAAAATCACTTATTGTTGAATTATGCTGTTTATCTTTTTCTTATTTTTATGTAAAGGAAACTAGCCTTTCATCGTATAGATGCAAACATTTTTTTCTAGTTTTTCTGCCCTTTTGATGGCAGAGCAAGGGTCTGGATTCCTGACATTTTATTATCTGGTAGGGCTGATTTCACCACTTTGGTCTCCTTTACAGTTTTTTTTTCAGAGCTATCATATCGGGTTTTTGTTTTTTTTTCCCCAGATCAATACTAGTATCATTTGATTATCCCAGTAATATTTTCATTCAGATTGCATTGGGTTTATAAATTTGTTCAGGGATGCTGTCAACTTTACAATGTTGCATTTATTCAAGAAAATCCACTAAACCTTGGTGAGAATGGTGGGAGTCTATGGCATTTTGGCCTTGAGCTGCTTCCAGATCCCCCTCAGCTGCGTGGACCAGTGGTTCTGTCAGGGCAGAGTAGGTTGTAAGGACCTACCTGCAGCCTCACTGCCACAGGGGGTTGACTTGATTGACAGCAAATTTGGAATAATCCATGCTTGGTACATTGTCAAAACAAGAGCAATCTTGGTGGCAATAAATCAAGGAATGCCAACATCACAGCTAGCTTGAGACTGTGATACTGGTTGGAGCAAACAACAGACAGACCAGCTAGAAATTTCACAGGAAGATCTGGGGAACATGACAGCTATTATGGGCTTTGATAAGCTCCCACATATTCTTGGTGATATGGAAACTGCTTAGACAAAAAACTACATGCATGCTTATGAGAAACCTAGCAGGCCCTCATAGTCTACTGATCCTTGGCCACACATGAGGCCTTGCACATACAAAAAGTAAAAGCTGGGGCGGATTTGCTAATGGCCTAAACTTTGAATGTGTTCCCCACCCCCTCACACATATCCATCAGCAGAAGGTGGAAGCCTTACTAGCTCAATCACTCACTGACCACCCAGGGCAACCCCTGGGAAGCCATACTTAAAACTAAAAAGAGGAATTTAAGAAAATGAGCAGAGACATCAATGTTATTTTTCCAGGTGGTATAAAGCGTCACATGAAGTCAAGTATGTGTAAATGACTTGATTTACCATAAAATGTTATACATACATGGGCATTATTATCGAGTCCATTCACCTAGTGCAGGGAAATCGATAAGAAAAAGATAACCCAGTAGAAAAATGTATGAAAGACTTGTGCAGACACTTTGCAAAGGAGGATAGGAAGATGGCCAATGAACAGAGGAAGAGATGCTCAAAATTATTACTCATCATGGCAATGAAATTAAAACTACTGTGTATCAGGAAGGGGGATATTTCCCCCTTTATCCGTCTTGAGTTCTTGTGGCTGGACTAATAATAAAATTGACACAAGACAGATTAACAGAAGAAAAACACAAATTTTAATTCGTGCACACAGAAGTCTCATAGAGATGGAACCTAAGAAGTGGCCAAGGCAGGCAGTTTTCATATCTCTTAGATAAAAACAATAAATTTGTGAGAAATTGACAGGAAATTTGTGAAGAATCTAACTAAACAGAGTTTGGGATTGGGGTAGTAAATTCAAGAAGTAACAAGTTTTGTTTGTACAGGCTTCTTGGCCTGAATGCTCTATCTCTGGTGATAGGGTGTCCTTTTACCTCCAGATGCCAGGAGTACACCTGTTGTCGAACCCAAGTTCATGTGCCTGAGGCACAGTGAGGCCAAACAAACCGAAATGTTGGAGTTTGGAGCAGAGAAAGGTTTATCACCGGGCCATGCAAGGAGAAGGGGATGGCTCATGCTGAAAAGACCCACACTCCCTGATGGGCTTCAGGGAAGCATTTTTAAAGGCAAGGTGAGGGAAGGGAGTTGCGGGCTGTGTGACTTGCCTCACGCACAATTCTCTGATGGTGAGGTAACAGGGCCATGTCACAAGGGTTAACATTGTCAATCCTCAGACTCCTGTAGCTCTGGGGACAACATGCTCATGGTCATCGAGTAGTTAACTTCTTCCATTTGGTGGGGGTTTTAGCATCTATAAAATGACAGTTCTCCTGGCCCAACTGCTGTTTTTGTCACTATGTGTTCACATTCTTTCAATCATTAATTCTTGAGCCAGGCTTTTGTGACTCAGGGGAGGCCTGGGAGACTACGGCTTTTCTACAAAGAAGAGGCAGGCAGAGGATATGGGGGCAGGAGCCTGTTCCAGGAAAGCCCCATAGGGTCCTGCTCACTTACACACCTTTCACATGAGAGATTTATTTCCTACTTGCAGGGGGACAGAGAGGTGGGTTCGATCTCCGGGGCCATGGGGTGCAGTGGCTTGAAGCAGAATCTTAGTTCCCTGACTGGGAATTGAACCCAGCCCACAGTGATAAGAGTGTGGGATCCTAACCACTAGACCACGAGGGCCAGCAGGCTTGAAGCAGGACCTCTCTTCTTGACTTCTTTGAAGAAAGAATTCAGTAAAGAGACAGAGGCAGTGAAGCGGGTTAAGTGTTTATTAGAGGCGAAGTACATGTGGAAGAACACACAGGCGGGCTTGGAGTGAGTCATGCGCTTTTGGGGTGGCTTAAATTGCTTATGTTGGGGCAGTTTTCTGGGTTCCCTCTGGCCAATCATCTTGCTCCATGCCCATATTTGGTCTGACTCAGGGCCCTCTCTGATGTCTGTGCATATCTTTTAGCCAAGATGGATTCCAGTGCAAGGGTTTCTAGGAGGTTGGCAGGACATATTATGGGCTGGCATCCCTTCCCTTCCCTGACTCGTGAGGATCTTTTCTGCATATATGTGGTCTGGGAGGTCTCCTTGACCCAAGAAAAATGTGGTCTCCTTATCTTTTACTCAATCAGAGTTCTGCTTCTGCTGTTATCTTCATCTTGAAGTGTCAACAGGAGACAAGTTCCAGCTGCTCAGCCTGGGGCCCAGCTATCTCCTGCCTCAGGTCAAAATGTCCCTCTTGCATCAGTCATTTCTTAACTAACTTTAACTCAAAACAATCAATGTACCGTTAAGTCATATGTTGGGATGGCCTCTGCCTTGGGCCTTAACACATGCAGTAACTCTACACACTCACCAAAGTGGGTAAAAGAAAAAGACAGGCAAGCATCAGAGAGAATGTGGAGCAACTGGAACTCTCATACAGTGATGGTAAGAATATAAATGTAAACAATCACTCCGGGCTGCTAAAGCTGAAAATATATGCGCACTGTGATCCGGAAATTCCACTCCTAGGTACTTACCCAACAGAAATGCATACGTATATGCAGAAAATGACGTACGTGAGATTGTTCACAGCGGCACTATTTGAAAAAGACCTAAATTAGAACTAGTCCAAATGCCCATCCAGAGGAGAACGGAAAATATCAATTCTACACACAATGTATATGAACAAACTTTGCTACCTGCAACAGTATGGATGAGCCTCATAGCCGGAATGATGAGCAAAATAAGTCAGACATAGAACAACATGTGCTGTGTGGCTCCACTTATGAAAAGCTCAAAAGCAGGCAAAACTAATTTTGGGTGTTAGAAATTAGGTCATTACCCTTTTGGAGAGAATGAGTGGAAGGGGGACTTGGTATTAGTGTTCTGTTTCTTGATTTGTGTGGTGGTTATTCAGTGTATTCCTCTTGAGAAAATTCTTCAAGCTGTACATTTAAGATTTGTTTACTTTTCTGTATGTGCGTTATACTTTCATTAAGAGTTAAAAAAAACACAACCACCTTCACAAAATAGCTACCATTGGTCATTGTGCTGGTTTCTGGAGGTTTCCAGACTAAATCTAATGTTTGGAGACTACTGTCATGTATCTTACCATTTATTCTCCAGGTAAACACCTCTAATTTGTCCATCTACCCCAGACCCTTCATCATCAGTTTGCCCTCTAGTGGCCTCACCTCATTTTTCTAGGTTTGTATTGAAACAGGATGCTCAGAATTAGATGAAAGCAGTCCGGAAGAGGTCTGCAGAGCAGAATACAATGGGACCATCACCTCCTTCGATCTGTGCATTATACTTCATTTCATGTAGCCCACAGGGGAATGTCCACCCTCTAACCACAATTGAAAAAATGTAGGTGTAAATTGTCTTGTCCCTGGCAGGCCCTACCTGCCTGTTATAAACAAGGTAGTGAGAAGCCATGTTTAATACTTCAGAGGACAAAGTATTTTCACTAACTTTATCACCTTCTATTTGCATATAAGTTACCAGAGTGCTAACTACTGGTGACTCAGTTATTAATGAAGACCTGGCAAAGCTGCTATCTGGCAACACTTTGTTAACAGTTCATTTGAATTACTTTCTAGATTTATAAACAGCACTTCATTTCCTGAGTCATTCTGACTTTTTCCTTTTTCAGGTTGACCTTGCCCTCTATCTTTCAGTTCTAATTAAAAAGATTAAATAATGACAACTAAACTTTACATAGGGCTTACCGAATACTAGCTACTACCCTACTGCTCTTTACATGTGTTTACTCATTTAATCCTCATGACATCTTTTTGAGGGAAGTACTCTTATTTTCAGACCCATTTTACAGCTGAGGAAACTGAGACATGGCAGGTTAAGAAAACTTGCCAAGGCTACATGGTTAGAATAAATATTTGGTCTTTGTTCCCAGTTCCTGGCACGGAGCCCCTAAAGTCCCTGGGATTTCCTGAGTGATAGGAATGCCTTTTGTTCTCCGCAAAGAGCCCCTTTTGATCACACCTGAGTTTATGCTAATAAGGTGAGTTAGGATGCGGCCCCTAGAAGCCTCAGGTTAGGGCTGGTCACCTGAAACACCAAGTGATTAGAGAATTGGAACTTTTAGCCCCACGCAGAAAGGAGAAAGGCTCCAGAGAAAGGGGAGGCTAGAGACTGAGCTGCAAAACAGTTGTTTGATGTTCGGAGAGCTCGGAGCAGGGCGCACTCAGAGAGGGTGTGGAAGTTCCCCCTCCCCCATACCTTGCCCTGTGTATCTCTTCTATTTGGCTGTTCCTGAGTTGTTTCCTTTCTAATAAACCAGTAAATGTAAGTAAAGAGTGTTCCTGAGTGCTGTGAGCAGTTCTAGCAAATTACTGAACCTGAAGAAGGGGTCGTAGGATCTCCTGATTTATAGCCAGTTGGTCAGAAGTACAGGTGGCCCAAGACTTGTGGCTGGCCTCTGAACTGGGGGAGCAGTCTCGTGGAACAGAGCTTTTAATCTGTGGGGTCTGTGCTAACTCCAGGTCGTTAGTGTCAGAACGGAATTGAATGGTTGAATGTTGGTGTCTGGAGAATCACAGAATTGGTGGCTGGTGTTGGAAAAACCCCAGTCAGTGCGTGATGGTGCTGGCATTTGAAGCCCGTCTCATCGCAGAGCCCTTGGCTTTCAGGCTCTCTGCTTTACTGCCTCCCCACAACAGGCAAAACTCAATGAATTTCAGACTTTTAAAGCTTAAAAACCCACCACAAATACTTTAATTAGTTTACTTTGCAAATTAAGAGCCAGAAGTCCAAAGAAATCTCCTATCTATCTCTTGGTTCAGCACTTTTTCCGTTATATAACATCATGATTTCTTACCAAAATCCAGTTTGTTATCAAAGCACCCTTAGTCACCAATATGCCCTTTTTACAGGCTTGCAGTTCAGGCAATATATAGCATGAGACTATTTTCGCTCCATTTCGATCACTTTGTGGTCTCTATCCAAACCTTTATGTTTGCTAACATAGCATTTTGGTGCAAGTCCATCAAGTACATTTATGCATACACATTGCATAAATTACACAAGGGCATGAATATTTTTCCTTCTATAAACCATTCTTCTGATATTTTGATTACCTTATATAAACTGGGCAAAAAGCTTCTCAGAATATAGATGAGAGTTGCATTTAACAAAAAGAATAGTTTCCTATATAGAGAAGCCCCCAAGGTAACTGGAAAGGGTATTTTATCACACCTAGTACAGGTCACAGTAAAAGATGTGATTCTCGGGCTTCCCTGGTGGCGCAGTGGTTGAGAGTCCACCTGCCGATGCAGGGGACGCGGGTTCGTGTCCCGGTCCGGGAAGATCCCACGTGCCGCGGAGCGGCTGGGCCCGTGAGCCATGGCCTCTGAGCCTGTTCGTCTGGAGCCTGTGCTCCACAACGGGAGAGGCCACAACAGTGAGAGGCCCGCGTACAGCAAAAAAAAATAATAATAAAAATAATAAAAAGAAACCAGAATACTTATAAAATAAAATAAAAAAAAAAAGATGTGATTCTGTTTATGTCTCCTGTGAAGCTGTTGGCTGGATCTTGGGCTCTGAGAGCCAAAATTCCTCCAGATGTCAATTCTTTAGAGAATTCTTTAGAGAAACTTTAGAGAACTAAAGTTCTAAGATGTGTGTTTCGGACAGAAGCTGAGGGTTATTAGCTTAGTGCTTCCAAGTATTGTGATGTGGGACTTTTATCTGAAATGACTTTGTAGATATGGTTCTGGGAAAACTGATAAAACAAGACAATTTCATGCTAAGTCTTTGCCCGAATGTGCCATTAATCAGCTGTGTGGCCTTGGCAGGACTTTGTGGGCTACAATTCTCTTGTCTAAAAACTGAGGGGCTTCTTGAGCTAGAACGGACCTGAGAGGGTGTCTAGTCCAAATCCTTCACCTTATAGACGAGAAAGTGTCTGGGGTTTGGTGGCCTCGCAAGCAGAACCCATTAGGAGGACTTGGATGCAATTAGGTTCTTTGGTAGGTGACCCAGGAAGCAGAAGAATGGGGTGGGCAGAGTAGCAGGGGAGGAACTAGTAGAAGAACGTGTTACAGGGTGGTTATCACAGTAGGCAACTGGGTCTTAATCCACTCAGGAGCCTTCTGAAGAAATGTGTAGGCCTCACAGGTATCTACTGCTCAAGGTGGAGGCTGGGGCATTTATCACTCCCACCCCCTTTAGCTGAGGGGTGCCCCTACCGGCATTGACTTCCCCACCATAGATGGTAGGCTAAAGAGGCTGTGAGAAAGCCCTGGGATAATAAAGCAGAATGATGCAGGGCCTGCACCTGAGGCAGACCCTGGTGCCCTGGACAGAACCATGGCTGGAATCTGAGAGGCAGAGGGAAACAAAGCCAGAGAAGTGATGACTTACGATTTGACCTGCAGCACACAGCTAAAACTACGTTTTTTTAGGAGGTTTTTTTTTTTTTGCATATTTTCGTGGTGTGTGTATGTTTTCTTTCCAATTAGGCACTGTTGCTTAAAGCAGGTACTAAGTGTTAGACAACTCTGATGAATCCAAGCTTTCAGCAAAAGTTCTGCCCAGAGCAACCCCTCAGAGAATATTTCGTCATTTGTTCGGGGGGAAAAGAGGAAGGCTAAGTGGCGAGAGTGAAAGGGTGACCATAGAGCCTTCCTTCTGATTCTTCAGCACGCAGACCTAAGAGAGCCAAGCAAAGCTAAAATGGGATAAGACCAGAGGGACAGCCCTGAAATGGCCAGCAGCCAGCGGAGATGACAGGAGGCAGAGAACTGTGACGGTGAAGAGGCCAAGCCAGACCTGAAGCGGTGGGTGCTGGGCCAGAAGATGAGCCATCGGAGGTAGCAAGACTCCGACATTTCTACAGCTCCCAGCTCCGGACAGGAAATGGCTTTAGCTTCCGGAAGCACAGACATTGACATGGAGCAGGCAAAGGCGTTGTAAGGTGTTTGTGCTCTCTCTCCCCTCTGGGGGAGCTAGAATTCAGACTCCCATCTTGACCATGCACCCAAGGCTGGTGACCATGGCTCTCATCTGCTTTTTTTAAAAATTAAATTTATTTATTTTTGGCTGCGTTGGGTCTTTGCTGCTGCGCGGGTTTTCTCTAGTTGTGGCGAGCAGGGGCTACTCTTCATTGTGGTGCGCGGGCTTCTCATTGCAGTGGCTTCTCTTGTTGCAGAGCACAGGCTCTAGGCACATGGGCTTCAGTAGTTGTGGCATGCGGGCTCAGTAGTTGTGGCTCGCGGGCTCTAGAGCGCAGGCTCGGTAGTCGTGGCGCATGGGCTTAGCTGCTCCGCGGCGTGTGGTACCTTCCCGGACCAGGGCTCGCACCCGGGTCCCCTGCGTTGGCAGGCGGATTCTTAACCACTGCGCCACCAGGGAATTCCCCTCTCGTCTGCTTTTGCTGTGCCACTAGATGCTTTCAGGGGAGAGACTCCTCAGAGCTGGGAGCAGGTTAGCCAGGGTGATGTGGAGAGAGTGGGGTTGAGGGAAAGGCATCTTGCCCCTTTGTGTCTTCTGGACACTGAGTAAAGGGTGCTCCTTTGGTCGCAGATTTCCCTCTGCCTCCCTGCAGGACTTCAGTGGGTTTGGGGCTGATCAAGGACCACAAGGCGGCCACAGCACACACAGCTTCTGGTGGGTGGTGTTTGGACAGGGTTGCTGGAGAGGTTACTCCTCACAGCACAAGACCATCCAGAGGCCTGCAGAAATCAAGGGCCAGCGTCCGGAAGGGCAGGAGGACAAGGGACCTCCCAGTGGGGAGAGGGACCGGGCAGGGGCTTACATGTCTAGGTGATGCTGTGCAACAG
The DNA here is from genome assembly GCF_005190385.1 of Monodon monoceros. Lineage (NCBI taxonomy): Eukaryota > Metazoa > Chordata > Mammalia > Artiodactyla > Monodontidae > Monodon > Monodon monoceros. The sequence goes on from NW_021700178.1 coordinate 314,254, forward strand.
CGTCGTGGGGATTCTCTGGGTGCAAGAACTCCCAGGGCGCCCTAGCGTTTGGGGCCTTATTACTGCAAGGTCCTATCTCATCGACAGGTAATAGCTGTTGGGTGAGGTTTCATGGGGTTTGCAAAGCAGGCAGTCTCTAAATGGCTAAACATTTGTGTGTCTGGGCTGTTTTTTAAATAATTGGATGTGTAAAAATTTAAGTTTGGCACTGACAGGCTTTTGAACTAACAGGTCTCTGCCTGCAGTGAAGAAGTACATAACCTAGGGGCTAATACGCAGAGGCCACGTTGGCTGTTTTATATAACATTCTCTGAGCATCAGGAACCCAGCTATGCAGAACTGAGAGTTACTGTTCCCCCAAACAGACACCCTCCCTCCTCCTCACACGTAGGCACTTTTCCCCACTGCTCTGCCTGGACTCAGAGGGTCCACATGCCCCTTGGAATTCCAACCTTTCCTTCACCGTGAGCTCAACTCAAACAGCATCTGTTGTGTAGTCCCCCCAGACTCCCTGGCGGTTCACCTCCCTGTTGTTCACCCCCAGCTCTCTATTTCTCTTTTCTATCACAGGGTGCAGTTTAGCTGTGATAGGCCTGTGTCCACTACTAGACTATGAGCTGTTTGAGGGAAAGAGCCAGGTATGAACTGAACTGTGTCTCCCCAAAATTCATATGTTGAAGCCTTAACCCCCAGTGTGACTGTATTTGGAGATAGGGCCTTTAGGGAGGTAATTAGGTTTAATGAGGTCATAAGGGTGGAGCCCTAATCGGATAGGGCTGGTGCACTTATAAGAAGAGGAAGAGACACAGGGATTGCCCTCTCGTTGTGCACAAAGAAGCAGCCATGTGAGGAAACAGCAAGAAAGTGACCATCTTCAAGCCAGGAAGGGAGTCCTCATCAGAAAACAACATGTTGGCACCTTGATCTTAGACTTCCAGCCTCCAGAGCTGTGAGGAGATAAATGTCTGCTGTTTAAGCCACCCAGCCTGTGGTATTTTGTTATGGCACCTGAGAAGACTAAGACAGAACCCTATCTTTTTCCCCTGAAAATCTCTCACAGCACTTAGAACAGGGGCACATGGAAACCCCTAAACAAATGTTTACTGAACTGAACTGTAGTCCTCAAATGAATGAGACATTCATGGTGCTGGTGGTGCCCTGGGTCTGGAATCTCTGACAAACCCAGTGGTCAACCCTTCTCCTTGCACACTGTAGGAGAGAGACCAGCCCGCCAGTCTCCTCTGCAACGGAAATATCCACAAAGCTCTGGGACCAGAAAGTCTGATGCTAAGCCTCATTTAGCAGCAAAATCTGAGCTGAACAAGTATGAAACTACTTAAGATTGTCCCACTAGGGTTTACTACAGAACCATGAATGATTTTGACTACTGAGCACCACCCCAGCTCTGGCTAATGCATTATAAGGGTTATGGCTTAGGTATCTACTACACTTCTAAAATCTAAGAACTTCAGAATTCCAAAACATATTTGGCCCCAGACTTTGGAATAAAGGATTGTGGACCTGTGCTATATAAAGGGGTTAATACCAAGACCACAAGTGTCAACTTGAGGAAGACCATGGGAGGCACCGCTTATCCGGTGTATAAGTAAACTGCAATGGCTGTTTGAACAGAATGAGAAATAACTAACCTAAACTGGGGAGTTGCTTGATTGGAATTAAAACGCTGTTGATGTGCATGCTACGGATGCCGGCATTGCTTTTGAGCAGTTTATTCCATCAGCCTACAGGATGTGCTGAGTACAGTTTTTAAAGATGCACAATGTTACCTAGGAAAATAGCAGCCGTGTAGTTTAAATTCCAATTGGCTTTTTATGAATTGTGTTTAACAACTGGAGAAATCAATAAAAATGACATTATAAGACCACTCACAACTCTTCATTATGACTATCAGCGTTGCTACTACAAATAATATGAATAAAAAATTAATCTGCTGAATTTACAAAGTCAAGCATGTTTTTAGCAGAGCATCTCAAAGTGTTTAGTATCTAGACTCTACAAAGCCTACAATATGAGACTGACACTGTTTCTTCCCTTGAGGAATTTATAGTCTTGTTGAAGGTCAAGACCCAGACACAAGAAATGATTGTGAACGTTACAAGGCAACATATAATCCAGTGCTGCGTTAAATATAATCAAGTACGTGGAACAGATTTACTGCTAAGCCTTCTTAAAGGCTCCAGAATGCCTGTGCAGCTTGGGCTGATGGGAGGCCCCTGGTTGGAAGACAGGCTTAGAAAGTGTGTCTTGAAACTGCATTTGAATAGCAGTGCACTGGTTCTGCTTAGATTTTATGGGTTTTTTAAAAAAATTAATGTTTAGGGCTTCCCTGGTGGCACAGTGGTTAAGAGTCCGCCTGCCGGTGCGGGGGACACGGGTTCGTGCCCCGGTCCGGGAAGATCCCACATGCCGCGGAGCGGCTGGGCCCGTGAGCCATGGCTGCTGAGCCTGCACGTCCGGAGCCTGTGCTCCGCAATGGGAGAGGCCACAAGAGAGGCCCGCGTACGCCAAAAAAAAAAAAAAAATTAATTTTTATTGGAGTATGGTTGCTTTACAATGTTGTGTTAGCCTCCACTGCGCAACAAAATGAATCAGCCATACACATACAGATATCCCCTCCCTTTTGGACTTACCTTGCATTTATGTTTTTTTTTTAAAAAAATTTATTTATGGCTGCGTTGGGTCTTCATCGCTGTGCGCGGGCTTTCTCTAGTTGCGGTGAGTGGGGGCTACTCTTTCATTGCAGTGTGAGGGCTTCTCATTGCGGTGGCTTCTCTTGCTGCGGAGCACAGGCTCTAGGTGCACGGGCTCAGTAGTTGTGCCTCGTGGGCTCTAGAGCGCAGGCTCAGTAGTTGTGGTGCACGGGCTTAGTTGCTCCGTGGCATGTGGGATCTTCCCGGACCAGGGCTCGAACCCGTGTCCCCTGCATTGGCAGGTGGAATCTTAACCACTGCGCCACCAGGGAAGCCCCCCCATTTATGTTTAATTGGAGGAGCTCTTGGCGAGTTGGAGGAGGGTGGTACCAGCTAAGTCATGCTTCAGAGCCACATCACTGCTGCTCTGGGTTTTTGGCAAAGCGAAAGGTGAACTATGGCTGCGGCAATCAAGGAGGCTTCCAGGAAAAGTTGGCACTTGAGCTGGACTTATAGGTCGTGTGGACTATAGATGACCTGGAGAAGGAAGAGGATCTTTGGAGAGGAGTCTGTTGGGGGCAGATCATAGTGAAAAGTACACTCGACTCAACTGGAGAATCTGTCTTGGGGGCAGGAGGTCAGAGAGTTCTGAGGCAGACCAAAAAGTCCCATTTTCCAAATGAGAAAAAGGAAAATCTGCTAAACGTCACCAGATTCCAATAGAAATGTATTGCCTTAGAATTCAGTAACTGCACAACCGGCTTAGGCGCGCTTCATGAGCGGACACCTCACCTCCTTTCCCACTAGGGGCACAGTCTTGGCGGTATGGATAACACCGTGTGACGGAATCATTTGGAATGTCGACCTCAGCAAGAAGAAGGTGCATCAGTACGTGACAGGCAGTGGGTGCCTGACAAGCCTTGGCAGCTTTGAGAGTTGGGGCCTGGGTGTTTGACTGACTTCCAAAATCATTTGAAAGGTCAGAGCTGAGGGCAGCAGGGGCAGCCCTCACCTTGACTGCTGGGGAATTAAGTGAGATGCTACAGGAAAGGGTTAGTGCTCAACAGACGGCAAGTGCTATAACTCAACATCAGAAATAGTGCAGACCCAACACGTACCCTATCCTTCCAGTGAAATGATGTAACTTCCCAGAAGCTCTCTGTTTCTATTCCAAGTCGAGGTACTTCTGGTCTGCAAGAAACAACCTGGCTTTCTCGAGAATCTAGCATCTTTCTAACACATTATTATTACTTAACAGTAACCGTTCGTACGTGTTTGCTGTTTTACAAGTATGTCCAGTTTTACTTGTCCTCACCATAGCCACAGGCATTTGACAGGGATTTTTTTTCTTTTTTTTTGTAACTGAGATATAACATTCATACAGTAAACTTTGTGAAGCACATGGTGTGGTGAATGTTTACATGTTTGCTCCTGTATAACAAGCAGGTCAAGATATGGAACATTTCCAGAATCCTGGAGGTTCTCATGCCCCTCCTCAGTCAAGGCCCCTCAGAAATAACCACTATTCTGATTTCTATCATCACCCATTAGTTTTGCCTGCTCTTGGACTTAATGTAAATGGAATCTGCTATCTTCCACTCGACATAACGTGTATGTGATTCCTCCGTGCTCTGCACACATACCGATAGTTCATTCTTTGTCCTTGCTGGGCACTATTACATTGTCTGAATGTACCACAATACATTTATCCATTTTCTCGTGGGCAGACATAATTAAACAGAGTTTACAAATGAAGAAATTCAGGGCCAGAGTGACTTAGTCCCTTAGACCCTAAGGTCAGGCAGCGGGAAGGTCAGGATTAGAACTGGAGCTGTCTGTCTCCAAATCCAGGGCTCTTTCTAATGTTCCACTTTGGAGCAGCCGTGTTTTCTAGAACATTTTTTTAAGGTTTCAGAATTTTGAACTACTTAGTTCAAACTTCTGAACTAAGGAGTTCAATCAAAAAATAAGAGCAAACAATAAAATCCCCATTTTGTTGGGAATCCCCATGTGAAAATGTAGGTAGGTACTCAGCATGAACACCGTGCCCGTGGCAGGCTTTGAAGAAATGCTTAATGGTCCCGATTCACATGGAAGAAGTCCTGGAGTGATGGATTCAGTCCTTCAACTCTCTGTGTTTATAGTTACAGTCTGAGTGAGACAGGAGGAGAAGTACCACTGTTTCCCTACAGAACACTCCGCACATGGTTGGCTGGTCCATGGTGTGTGTGTGTGTGTGTGTGTGTGTGTGTGAATCTAGCATGCTGCTAATCGTGAAATTCCAAAGCCCTGCTGTGCACATAGGCACACACCTCTCCCTGCATCCCTGCATTGTAAACCCAGACACATTGCTTTTCCCCTGCAGGCCCCGGGCTCCCAGGACCTGGCTGTGGCCACTCTAGCTCTTTTTTTCAAAGGGCGAACTGCAGAGTCTTGCTCCAGCCCTGGGAAGCCAGTGTCTGGCACCTGACAGGGGGAGAGAAGCTGGACGCAGCTCAGAGTGATTTGTGCGATGCTGGGATGGGGAAAATAGAGCCAGATAAGGATTGGGAGCAATTAGACAAAATAACAAATCACTTCTTTGTAAATGCTGCAAATCAAATCCTAAGTCTAGGGCCAAGAACCTGTTTTCTGTTCAGCAAACAGGTTAAGAAGGGAACCACTCAGACTGAATGTGCTTTCTCCAAAATGGGTGCTAAATACGGGAGTCTGCACTGTCAGGAAGAAGAGAGTCTTTTCCATTTATTAGCAGAGAAATTACATTTCTTGCAAGAGGTGTCACCCAAGCCACCTTGGCTTACAACAGCAAAAAATTCAAAAATCAAGTTTTCTCACTGGCAGTCGTGTGTCCACTTTCAGACCCCCTCCCCCCATGACATCATCTCTCCTCCCAGCCCAGCACCCGGTGGGCAGGGTCCCCCTCCATAGCCGCCACCCCTGGACATATCTGTCATGACTTTTTCTCCCACAAGGACACATAGCTACCTACCCTCCCCTCATCCACAACCAGCTCTCCTGTCTCTCTTTTCTGACCCCAGACTCAACTGTTCTCATGTGTGCAATGCTCTCCCCTCACCAGAGAACATTCTGGCAAAGTAACCTCTGAGATGGCTACCACCCAGGTTTGGACCGATATCTCCATGGACAAATCTTAGCGCTTCATGCCAGCAGGAGACTCCTGCAGCTGGGCATTCAGGTGGTTTCCAGTCTTTGGTTATTTCACATCACGCTGCCGTGAACGAACTTATGAGCATATCAGGAAAGTGCATCCCGAAAATGGAATTTCTCCGCCAAAGGAGACGTGCATTACTGTGTTTGACCATTATCGCCAAGCAGCCAGCAATCTTCCCATCCACACTACTGATTAACTTTAGAAGAGGAGGGGCTGATTGATGGGAGGATGTTATAAAAGGGAAGGATGAACCTGACCCTGTCATGTTTCTTCAACTTTAAAAGTATTAAACATAATGTTTATTGAGGTACAGTTGATTTACGATGTTGTGTTAATTTCTGCTGTATAGCCCAGTGATTCAGTTATACATACATATATACATTCTTTTTCATATTCTTTTCCATTATGGTTTATCACAGGATATTGAATATAGTCCCCTGTGCTATACAGTAGGACCTTGTTGGTTATCCATCCTATATATACTAGTTTGCATCTGCTAATTCCAGCTTCCCAATCCTTCCCTCCCCCACCCTCTCCCCCTTGGCAACCACAAGTCTGTTCTCTAGGTCTGTGAGTCTTTTTCTGTTCTGTAGTTATGTTCGTTTGTGTCATATTTTAGATTCCACATATAAGTGATATCATATCCCTAGGTCCATCCATGCTGCTGCAAATGGCATTATTTCATTCTTTTTTATGGCTGAGTAATATTCATTGTGTATACATGTACCACATCTTCTTTATCCATTCATTGTCGATAGACGTTTAGGTTGTTTCCATGTCTTGGCTATTGTAAATAGTGCTGCTATGAACATAGGCGTGCATGCATCTTTTCAAATTAGAGCTTTGTCTGGGTTCTTCAAATTTTTGTGTATGTTTCAAGTCATACTTTTAATACCAGAATATTTGTTGACACATCTGAAAGGATCAAAAGACACAAAACTAGACAAGTCGGCGGCAGTTACAACACAGTCATTGCTACAGCCACACAATGTGTCAAGGTGTCTGTAAAAGCACGCAGGCCAGCCCATGCTGTGCACGCTCTCCGGCATGGGGTAGAGCACTTGATTGCACCGTCCACGTGCTCAGCCTGCAACGTGCCAGCAAACGTGTTTGCTCATTTCTTACCTCTCAACCACAGCAAATGGCATCCTGTTCATGAAAGTGTGTCTCTTCAAACAAACATCAATTTTACATGATAATCAGAATTTGGTGACCCAACAGTGACAGTTCATGGTGCTGCCTCAGTGTGGCATGGGACACTGATTAAGAACCACTCACCCAAAAGCCAAGCAGATCCCCCAGCGGGGAGCGGGGAGTATGGGAGGGTGCCAGCAGTGGGTCACAGGGATCTGACAGGTGAGGGACTCCCAGCATTGGGAATCTGGAAGTAAGATGTAGGCAAGTCCAGGCATCCAGGGGGAACTGCTGCAAATATTGGGACAAAGCCCTGAGACCTGAGCTTAAGGATGGGGTCACAGATCAAGGGAAGACTGTGGTGGGTGAGGCTGAGTCTCATCCCAGGAAAACCAGGATATGATGTAGGGAATTGGGTAAAGATGAGGGCACTAGGACAAAACAAGGATTCGGTTCCTATAACCAGAACGTGACAAGGCTTGGTTGCAAGGAAGCATCCCAATTGCTGGAACCGGGATGCAGTTCAAGGCAAGACGAGCATTTAAGACTGAGTTGGACAATTTACTGACTTTGGGCTTCAAACTTGTGGCAGCTCCAGCGCCGAGCTTGCCTGCTGGTGGTAGCTGTGAGGAGTGGGGAGCTAGGAGCTGGACAGTTATTTCTCCGGCCACTTGTGGAATAAGCTTTAAGACCAACTTAAGCAGGAGTGGCAAAACACTTGAGTCAAAAGACAACTCTGTACGTGAGAATTTTACAGCCTAATTTATGGAGTAACACATGTTGAAGGAGAAAGTAGACCGTAAACTTTTAGCTAGAGCATAAAGATGAAATCCTAAATGATATGCCTCCCCACACTGCAAAGCCGCCAAGGCTGGGGGTGCAAATATTATGGGAGGCGCCGGCAGGTGGCTGCTGACAGATGGCCATGGAGAGAAGGAGCCCCCTCTCACGCGTGGGCTTGCACAGGACCAAAACACCAGCAGTGTGATCACTGCTCAGTCGGTGCTGTCACGAGCCTGCGCGCTCCTTGTGGGAGGGGCTTGCCTGTCACTTTTTTGTCTCAGTGATAGCAAATGCCTGGCCCTATAAATCCTTGTGGAATAAATGGTGAAGACAAGAAGGAAGCCTTTGTCTCCAACCCCATGTCTTTGTCTTGATGGGACAGAACAGCCACTGGACGAGGACATCCTGAGATGTCACCTTTAATGGGATAAATTCTGTTCCCTTCAAAAAATGATACGTTGAAGTCCTAATCCCCCCAGTACCAAAATGTGACTTTATTTGGAAATCGGTTCACTGCAAGTGTGATTAGATAAGATGGGTCACACTGGAGTATGTCGGCCTTTAATCCAATGTGACTGGTGTCCTTATAAAAAGAGGAAAGGACACAGAGGGACACAGACACACTAGGGAGAAGGCCATGTGACAATGAAGGCAGAGATTGGAGGGATACAGCTGCAAGCCCAGGATGCCAGGTTTTGCTGGGAAACCACCAGAAGGTGGAAGAGGCAAGGAAGGGTCCTCCCTTACAGGCTTCAGAGGGGTCATGGCCCTGCTGACACCTAGATTTGGGGCTTCTAGCCCCCAGAACTGTGAGGCAATACATCTCCATGGTTTTAAGTCACCCAGTTTGTGGTTCTTTGTCATGGCAGCCATCCTAGGGAACTAATACATCAGCCAGACTACCTCTTCATGTTGGAAAGAACCAGAATTAAGTGAGGCTGCCCCTAGAAGAGAATAAAACAGCTTAACATTTGCACAAGGGGGAGAAACAATAAACAAATAAATATGGAAAAAATATAATATGCTATACAGTGATAATGGCATAGAGAAAAATAAAGGGGGGGTGGGATATGGAATGACAAGGGGATGTGCAGGTTTAAATGAAACAGACAGGAAGACCTCATGGGAGAAGCCCTGAGGAGGTGAGGGGGTGAAAACCGTGGAGATGGAAAAGGCACCCAAGGGGGACTGGCCTTGAGATTTGCCAGGGCGGGCAGGTGGAGCAGAGCGGGAGGGAGCAGAGCCAAGGCCACTGCGAGGAGGACCCTGGCTGGTACCTTGAGTGAGACAGGAAGTTGTCAAAAGGTTGTGCACGGGCAGATCTAGGGAACAGAAGGAGAGATTTGTGTGTTAGGAAGCGTGCAGAGGCAAGCAGGAGGCCAGAAGGAGAAGGATGGGGTCACACCCCATGAGGACTCTGGGTCCAGAAAGAATGGCGGTGATGACTGGGCAAGAGCCAGAAAACAACACAAGACTCAGAATCACAGGCATTAAAATGCAAACTTTCACATCTGATGACTTGTTCCTGCCTTTTCCTTTAGAGGTTTGTATTTTAATAGTAGGTGCCTAGAAACACAAATCACCACCAGAAAAGGATGAATCATTTTCCCAGGACAGACCACAGGCCAAAGTATCTCTTAATAAGCTCAGAGGTGGTGGCAAAGGGGTGTTTTCTGCAAAGCTGGAGAGTATACATGTAGCTAATTTGAATGATGTGAAGTTTGAATATGAAAGGTGTTTTCTGCGCTCTGACAGGAGTGCAACTTGTCTGTGCTCTGTAAACAGCTCTTGTTAAACTGGTAAAATTGGAAATAGCTAGAGGCTTCCTTTGAGTCTAATGTTCCATCTGGATTTGTCTCTGTGGGTCCTTTCAGCCACTGGATGCCCCCCTCCCTCCCCAAGCCACAGAGGGCAGCTTGGCAGTCATAAGAGAGGGAACCTCAACTGGGTGCCCGCTTTTTGTGTCTACCCTGACAAAAATGCTTCAATCCCCAGGCAGAGGCTCAAAGCAACTAACATTTATTGAGCAACTACTATGCGAGGGACACTCTTCTGAAGTCTGGGAGTTCAGCAGCGAATAAGATGGACACAGTTTCTGCTTTTATGAAGCTTATATTGGTTGGGAGGAAAGGATAGACAGAAAATAATAAGAATATGAATAAGGCAATTTCAGAGTGTGAAGTGATTAAACGAAACGGGAGGGTGCTATCATAGGCCGGGTGATGAGGGAAGCCTTTCAGATTCGGTGTTATTTGAGGTTAGAAAAATGAGAAGCAACAACATTTAAAATAGATAACCCACAAGGACCTACTGTATAGCACAGGGAACTCTGCTCAATATTCTGTAATAACCTAAATGGGAAAAGAATTTGAAAAAGAATAGATACATGTATATGTATAACTGAATCACTTTGCTGTACACCTGAAACTAACACAACATTGTTAATCAACTATACTCCAATATAAAATAAAAAAAATTTTTAAATGAATATAAAAAAAGAAAAAGAAGAAACAGTAGATTTTCTATGCTACTATAAAAGTTTGCCCATTACATTCCAGTCTTATAATTCTATAATGTGACGAAAAAGTATTAAAATCAATGGAATATGGATGCAAAAAAAAAGAAAGAAAGAAAAATGAGAAGCAACAGCTTTGATGGTTGGGGGACCAGGACTAGGGTGTGGTGAGTGAGGCACTAGCCTTGGGTGCAAAACTTAAGGGGCACCAAAAACTCAGTAATCATGATAAATAATATTTGTAAAAGTCAAAATTCATGACAAAAATCCATGAGGACTGAAATTTCAAATTTTTAAATAAAGGTCTGACAGTGCTGGGCTGGGCCAGATTAGAGCCTGAGGCCAAAGGAAAAATGTGTGTCCCTATATACATGTTTTAATGTTTTTTTTTTAATTTTAATTTTAATTAATTAATTTATTTTTTGCTGTACGCGGGCCTCTCAGTGTTGTGGCCTCTCCCGTTGTGGAGCACAGGCTCCGGACGCACAGGCTCAGCGGCCATGGCTCACGGGCCCAGCCGCTCCGCGGCATGTGGGATCTTCCCGGACCGGGGCACGAACCCGTGTCCCCTGCATCGGCAGGCGGACTCTCAACCACTGCGCCACCAGGGAAGCCCTAATGTATCTCTTTAATGGTTCATTTTTTTTCCAGAGGTATATTTTGAAACTATTAGTGGTAAGTTTGCTTCATTAAAGCCAGACTAAGTAAAAGAGTATATTCTGTTTAGGGGATTGTTATAGTAAAGGGTTAAGTCAGCAGGCTCGGGGTGCTCAAACCCTACACGTTCCAAAGAAAGGACTGGTCCTTGATCAGCTCCTGGGAGACAACCTATAACAACTCATTTGGACATTGGTGTGCTAATTAGCCAAGACTTGGTTATTGATTCAGATATGAATAGCAGAAGAACCTGTAGGCTATGTATGGGATGTGGCTTTTTCTGATATGCCAGCTGACCAAACACTGCAATGTAAATTCTTGGCTACCTGGCTACCCCTAGAATTAAAATGCAAAATAAGTACATGTACTGAAGTATTTCAAAGTATATTAAAAATATTGTCAATCCCAGGTACCAAATAGAATAGAAACATATACAGTATATCCATGCAGTGGAGGAAGGCTTCATGGAGAAGGTGGGACAGGGGGTAAGACCAAAAGCAGAGGTTTAGTAGCTCTGCTTTAGAATTACCTGGGAGTGTAAAGACCATATCCCTGGGAGTGTAAAGACCTCAGCTGGAGATTCTGGGATGAGATACAGGAATCATCCCTTTTGAAGTGATTCCTAGGTGATTCCTAGCGTGTAGTCAAGCCCAAGATTCATGGTCTTAAAGGATGGGTAGAATTTAGAAGCAGACAGCATATTCCAAGCAGTTTTTATTAATTTACAGGGTTGTGTAATTAATACAAGCCCTGATATCTATCCTCAGCCCACCCTCTGGTTCTGATTCCCTCTCAATCTCAGAACAGGAGAAAGTCTCATCTGGAATCAGACAGAAACTTGAGCCCCACAGTGAGATCTCGGTTTAATGGTTCAATTTTATTAACGGGCGAGAGGCGATGAAGGGTATGCTTTGAAGGCAAGTGGGTAGAGATTGTGAGTGAAATTCTCTGCTACTCAAGCAGGACTCGTGAACCCCTATCCACTTCCTAGTTCTTCCCAGAAATGTCCAGGCTAAGAGCAGCTCAGCCACCAATCAGCAGTGTGACTTTGGGCAGATCTGTCTCCTCTGGGAGCCTCAGTTTTTTCATTTGTAAAATGAGAAGGTTGGATATTGATCTCTTTAAGGCTCTTCCAGTTATGACTTTGGAAGATCAGAAAATTATGGAATATTGAAAATGAGAGAAAAAGCAAAAATAAAACTAGCCGTTGGGAAAAGTGTCCAGAAGAGGGCGCAAGATGCTAGGGCTAAACTATACATGTCCCTGGGAATCCTCCGGAAAGGGATCCTGCAGCTGCTTACTTGAGAGCAAGTGACAGTGAGATGAGCAGTGATTGGAGGACTAGAATCTCAGGGTTACGTTAGGGGGGGGTTTATAGCCTGTGGGCATGCAGGTGGTTACATTGTGTTTACTGAGAGCCACACCACCTCATTTTTCTCCTGTTTCCTCTCCATCCAAACTCCAATAGATTGGTCACTCCATCCTGGAGGGGGGTGGGGGGTAGGGAGTGGGAGGGTCATTACAGTTATTTACTCAATAGCCCTTGGGTCTTGGAAGAGCTTCCATGACCAGAAGTTTTGGAGATTCTGGGAAAGTGTAAACTCCACTCTTTTCTCTCCCACTTCCCCCAAGAAAAGAACCCAACCCTTTTGCAGCAGAGTCAGGATGCCCAGTAGGAAGTGAAGCCTTTCATTCCATTTAGGATTAAAGTCAAGCTTTAAATGAAACCCCCCTAATCCGGTCTCACTGAGTTGTAAAGCATTGCTATCAAACCTTCCCATGGAACAAGCTTTGACAGGGGGGTTTTCTTTGCTTGAGGTTATCAATACAGCATTTGTGACAACAGCTCTAAACTTTGTTTGATGTCGTGAGCCAGGTGTATGGAGGGCAGCCACAAGGGCACAGCCACTGACTCCCAGGGGTGGTACAGCTCACCCCCACCCAGTGGCAGAATCTACAGCATCCTTGGCAGTGATAATCCAGCCTCTGCTTGTATTCCCCCAGGGACAGCAAGCTCACTTTTCCATGAGATGCCTCTCTTAGACAGTCTTTATTAGAAGTTGTTCTTCATGGTTGTGCAATATCTATCACCCAGACACTTCCTCCCTGTGGTCTGGCCTCCAGTAACCAGACCCAGCCTAATCGCTCTTTCACATGACAGATTTTCAAGTGTTTGAAAATAGTTTTGATGCCCGAATCTCTCACCAGTCCTCAGCGCCCAGAGTCTTTTCTTACCCAAATCAAACCAACCCAGTGGTCTTCAACCATCCTCACGTGTCACGGTTTCCGCCCTCATCACCCCCCACCTGCATCCCACAGAGGAGTGGCCGGTGGGAAATCCAGGCTGGGGTCTATGTCACTGTCTCTCCCTGACAAACAGTGACAGAAGTCATGGCTTAAATCTGCACACAGGCTGAGTGCTAACTCAGAACAGGTGAAAAATAAGTCTGCTTTGCCCTAAGAGGGACTCGGAGATGACCATTGAATGAACTGCAAAGGTGAAAGTGTTCCACAGCATCAGGCTCTTAACACTGTTTTAAATCCTGAATTTCTAATAAAGATCTAATTTGGGAGGTCGTGGAAGCAGATGCCCTTCGCTTCATGGGCTTCAGACTTTCTTGTTCTCAAATTCTCTAAAGGAATTTTGAAAAACCATGTATGTCGTCACACATTTTTAGGTTAATAACTAACATTTTTAATAAGTTTAAATAGTTGGAAAATATGTAATTTCTGGCATATCGTAAATATTGTCAGCTTAAAATAAAACTTATATCAAGTGAACCCAATGGACTCTAACTGCTATAACAATTTGATACCCTCCACTGCCCATTTAAAAACCACACAAATTCTTTAAATCATTCATTTTTTCCCTTGAGCCTGGAATTCTGTTCCACTTCCCCCACAGAATTTTATCCTACATTTTTTAATGCTAGAAACTCCTTTAATAATCACCATATAATACTTATCTATAACAAAAATATGTATATAAATTAATATATTTTTAAAATTTGCAGTGGTCAAGTATTAAAATTATTCTGAAATGAATCATCACAAATGCTATTATACAATTTCAAAAATCTATTTGTATTTTTGTTATAGACGTAAGTGTTATATATTTGCTTACATAAAAAAGTAGATGGTAAAGAAACTTTTGTTAGAACAGGGTCCCTTAATTCTTTGAATTCCTTCTGAGTTGCCAAAAATCACATGGTGATCCATCAAAAGGTTATCTTTTTTTTTTTTTTTTTTTGCGGTACGCAGGCCTCTCACTGTTGTGGCCTCTCCCAGTGTGGAGCACAGGCTCCGGACGCACAGGCTCAGCGGCCATGGCTCACGGGCCCAGCCGCTCCACGGCACGTGGGATCTTCCCGGACCGGGGCACGAACCCGTGTCCCCTGCATCAGCAGGCGGACTCTCAACCACTGGGCCACCAGGGAAGCGCAAATGGTTATCTTTAATAAACTGTCAGGTGACAATGGCTTAGTTCCTCCTTCAATTTTGTTGATAACAAAATTGGAAACCACCTAACCTGAACAGAATGTGTGGTCCCTTCATCAGAGTCACTGTCAACAAGGAAGTTTTCCAATTGTCCTTTGTTTGGTGCCCCGAAGGCTCTTGCTTCCCAAGGAAAGAACCACACTACTATTCAGGAGGATTGAGAAATGTGTTTTCTTCTGCAAAGTGGGAGAAGAAGTGAGAAGGGCCATCGGAGATGAGCCCCCCATCTCAGGCTTGTTTTCTGGCAAAGTCGTGTTTAGAGTTGCCACTAGATATGGACACTTAGGATCTGGAAATTGGTTTTCTTAAAACAAACTACGGACTAACAACTCCTTGAAAAGCCTTGGCATACACCAGTGGACCACAAACGCCAGTTTGAAGATGCTGCCTTAGCAGGTAAGAGCATTTGGGAAACCAACCTACCGTGAAGGGCAGGAGAGCAATTGCTAGGTTGAAGTTGCTCGTGAGTCAATCATCACAGGACGCGTTTTGTATGTGATTTTATTAGTCATCTATTGCTGCATAACAAATTACCCCCAAACTTAGTGGCTTCAAACAACACACATTTATTATCTCACAGTTTAATTTGGACACAGCTTTTCTGGATCCTCTGCTTCTGGGTGTATCACGTGGCTGCCCTCAAAGTGTCAGCTGGGGCTGTGGTTCTTCAAGTCGAGTCTGAAGACTTGACTAGTGCAGAATCTGCTTCCAAGCTCACTCACTTAGCTATTAGAAGAATTCAGTTTCTCGAGGGTCTGAGGCCACCCTTAGTTTCTTGCCACATGGGTCGCTCCATAGGGCAGCTCACAATATGTCAGCTTGCTTCATCAGAGCAAGCATATGAGAAGAGCCAGAGAAAATTCCAGCAAGACAAAAGTCACAGTCATATAACCTAATCATGGAAGTGATGTCCCATCATCACCTTTGCTATGTTTTATTGGCTATAAGCAAATCATTAGGTCCAGCCAACACACAATTCACCTACTGTTTCTTGAGTTCTATTTTGTGCAAGGCATTGTGTTAGGACGTGCAGAGGTTACAAATATGGGTCAAGTGTGGTTCCTGCCTTCAAGGCCCTGAGAGCCTAGTGTTGAGGAGGAGCCAGGGATATTAGCACAGACATAACACAGGGTGCAGTGAGGGGAGCTTCTTAAGTGCAGATGAATGCTTTGGAAGTTCAGAGTTCTTCCTCATTTGTATATGATGGAAAGTCCCATCAGGAAGGAGGAGGAAGGAGACCAAGGCACTCCCAATGGATGTCTTCTCTTTAGTTTGAGACACCATGGAGCATAGAGCAGTGTTTCTTAAAGTATGAGCTCTATACCACCTGGGGTACTTATTAAACGTGAGGACTAATGGTCCACATGTGGACCAACTGGAATAGCATCCCCTGGCCATCCCTTTCATCCTGATACCCACTAATGTTTGGGAACCACTGGCAAGTGCTTAGGCTCTAGAGTGGGATAGAGTTGGGTTGAATACTGGTTCTCTGACCTAGAACATCTCTCCCCCCAACCCCCAGCCTCACTTTGCTTATCTGTCAAACAGAGTTAATGTCCAAACCTCCTTTAAAGGGTTGCTCTGAGGCTCAGACAAGATCACAGAAGTAAAGCACTTGGCAAGTTTCCTGGCACAAAGTAAGTTTTCAAAATGTCTTTATTATTATTCAAAGGAGGGAAAGCCCATATCTGACTGTGGGGTTAGAAATCCACAAAGCTCTGGCCAAGAGTAATATGCTCCTCAAGGATGTGATTCAGCTCAGTCAGCATGAATTCAGCTTTTAATCTGTGCCAGGTATGATGGAAGCCAGAAAGTTGGAACTGGGTTGGGGGTGGGAAGAAAGGATGGTAACACGAGTCGCAGGTTGGTCCGAGGGCCTAGCGGGATCGCTAACATTGCCTCTCTGGCAGGTGGAAAGGTGGGTCTAAAGGTTAGAATTGGATTTAGGAGTTAACATTGCAGTAAGAGGTGAGATAGGGGGGCATGGCTGAGAAGAAAGGTGAGATCTGGGATATAGGCCACAGTTTTACTCAGGAACCAGGAAGAGAAAGCAGAAGGTGTGGTTAGCGAGGCTGGGAAAACAAGAGGAGATAAAATGAGAGGACAGGGGTGGACAGCAGTGTGGGGAGAGTCAGTTACCACCCCATGCTTCAGAGGGAGAAGGCAATTTCAACAGGAGGGGGCTGAGAGGGAGCGGCTTAGGAAGGAATTAAAGCAGCGACTCTTAACCTTGACTGTCATTAGAACCACCTGAAAATCTTAAAAAATCCCTTTGCCCAGGCAGCATCCCAGGCAAATTAAATCAGAATTTCTGGGAGTGGGAGCCAGGCATTTGTCTTTGTAAATGTGATTCCAATGTGCAGAAGGTGTTGAGAACCAGTGAATTTCGTGGGACTGGGCAGTAAAAGCTACCACTTCAACAATTAAGCCGGAAAGGAGAACAGAGGAAAAGTCAAGAGCCAGCTGAGAGAGAGAGTTGCTGGTGGAGAGATGGGACCATGATGGAGCACGGTGGTGAAGGCAAGGGGATCTGGAGCTGAGGTGCGGGTTGAGCCTTAGCGAGGAGTCTTTCTTAGTCTGAGAGGGAAGAATCCCCCAGGAGGTGTGAAGACACCCTGTGCTGAGCCCCACCTCCAGCCCTTCTGATTGAGTAGGTCTGCAGTGAGGCCCCCATATTTTGTCTTTCTAAAAAGTTCCCACGTGTTGCTGATGGCCCTGGGGGCCACACTTCAAGAATTATCAGAATATAGGGAAGGAAACTACGCAGACAGATTTTTGAGGGAGAGAGACATGATGGAATCCTTTCTGCTCTTGCCAGTGATATGAAGAGCTCCCTTTGAGATCCAAGAAGAGTTGCCCAAGCTTTGGTCACTGCATTTGTCAACACTGGAAGCACAATCCTTTAGAGTTATGGAGGAACTTAAAAAAATCAGATACTGGGGTCCCACCCTTCACCAGTGAATTGGAGTTCCTCAGGGTGGGATCCCTTCCTTGGAACTGTTAAAGCTCCCCAGGTGATTCTCACTGAGGAGGCATGGTTGAGAGGGTGGCAGGTGGATTAAATGGGGATCCTACCTTCCAAGTGGGAAGGTCTTAAATGGGATGAGTCTAAGAATCACCTTCCCGGGAGTGGAGCTCCGGAACAACTGTAGAGATGGATGCTCTGACTGAGAACCACTTTCAGAGGCCATCCCTCATTCAGGTACAAATGCCACCTCAAAAGACGGTGTCTCCTCCTACAGCTCCTGCTCTCCCTTTACTGACTCCTGCCAATTATTTTCCTTTTTGGCTGAAATTTCTACTTTTTGTTGGAAGTGGAAGAGGGAGTGAAGCTGCCAAGCGTCACTGGCAGAAGCGACATAAGTAAATGAGATAGGGAGCGGCAGAGGGATTGAGAGTGTGCGTGAGAGAGAGGGGAGAAAATGTGAGGCTTCCCAGAAAAGCAAACAATTCTCTGATGGGGGCGGCCAGGAGCCTAGCTGGAAGCTGTGGGTGAAACCCGCAAAGTGGAGAAGAGTTACGACTCCCACGTTCTGATCAGGATTTCAGCGCAGGGAGCTGTTTGGCGGAGACCATCTTTAGTATATTGAAAGCGCCTTAGTAACAGTCTACACATAACTGAATTTTAATAATGAAAATGTTAATGCCCACGTAAAACCCAGAGAAAAATGTGTGGAGCCTTTCGGCCGCAGGCATCTCTCCTTTTTATTCCTCTTCTCCCTTCTCTGGTGCTTCCTCCTCTTTTTCTCTGGTCTCCAATGGGTCCCCGCCCAGCCTCCCAGAGCGCAGTCTGCGCAGAGAGGGGGCGCCGCGCGGCAGGTGTTGGCAGCCGGCGCGCACCTGTCCCGCGAGCGCCCGGTGTCCAGCAGGGGGCGGACGGCGTCCGCTCCTCGCGCGGCCCCGCCCCTGGCCGGGAGGACCCCGCTGCGGCTCGGGGCGCGAGAGGCGCGGCCGGCCCGGCCCCCGCAGGGCTCAAAGGCGGCGGCG